>NC_041401.2:169497743-169797743 GCF_900747795.2 Erpetoichthys calabaricus
AATGGAATTGATTGAAGTGCAGACAGATTCTATTCTGAAGGCAAAATACAACGAAGTTGGTGTGCCAGGCTTGTATGCTTACCTGCCACCCTCGTATGTGCAGATCCGTAAGTTTGCATCGAGAGTACTGTCAATGTTCAGAAGCACTTACCTTTGTGAGCAATTGTTTTCATTAATGAAAGCTACCAAAACCCAACATCGCTCAAGACTTACCGTCGAGCACCTTTCATCCCTCATAAAAGTTGCAGCTGCACAAGATTTCAAGCCTGATATTGACGAACTGGTTACTAACAAGAGATGCCAAGTGTCGGGACAAAATAAATAAATCTCACACTGTAAGGCTCTTATATAAGCAATGAATATAATAAGGACCTAGCTAAGAGGCTAAGACTCTAATTCTACACTGTTGTATGGAGACTGTATGGAAATAAATTGCTTTTCTTTAAACTTTAAACTTTAAGTGTTACATTTTTTAAAGTTTTCAGTATTGGAAAGAAAGCTACAGTAACTTTGTATAATAGTATTTGTTACAGTGCGGCCCGCTGACGCACGTATGGCAGTCGAAGAGGCCCACCAATGGTAGTGAGTTTGACATGCCTTCTCAATATTATATTATACAAGCCATCTCCCGTGGATCGCCCACGTAGCAGTGAAACAGGACAGTGAAGAGGGCCCGCCCAGCTCCCCACCCCTGACGTCACGCTTCCTCCTCCCCTCGGCCCGCAGCCTCTGTCTTGGATTAGTGCAATTATATCACTCCTGCAATGGAACTGTAATTTTTAGCGCAATGAGAGAAGTTGCAAAATCATCCGGAATGTTCAAGCAAATTATAGAAAAAAGCCCGATCTAAATCCGTGAAGTAGTTCTCTCGCGAAAACTGGACAGACAGATATTGGATTATATTATATTATATTATATTATATTATATTATATTATATTATATTATATTATATTATATTATATTGTATTATATTATACCAGTAATGGCGTACTACATGATAACGTGCAGTGAATACACTTGATTTACAGTTTTCATCCTCTTTCTCTGTACATTTAGCATTCGTTTGCTCAGAGGTTGATGCGCCTGCTGTTTCCTGAGCAGCTCTTCTTTTCTCCACCCTAGCGGCCCACTTCTTCTCTTCTTTCGTTGGCATTTTTTCATGTTAAAACTGATTAAGTCCGTGTTTGTGTTGCAATTACTTAGTACGTTTTCTTTAATATTTCACTTAAGCTGGCACTTAAGTGTTCAATCTGCCTCAAGAATGATTAAAGATATGAAGAGGTAGGAGAAGGTGGAAGGGAATGAGAACAGTGCCCATACACATGTGCTGCACGGCTACCCTGCTGTGTGCTGCAGAGAGTTGAATCTACAATAAAATAAAATAAAAATAAAAAGAGTAATAAAAATCATCATCCTGAAAGTGGATAGTAGACGTCACGTAGTATATGTGTACCAAATTTCAAGTCAATAGGTGAAATGGTTTGCGAGCTACAAGTGATTTAAAATCCTGGACTGATAAACGAACAGCCACGGTAGCGTATTATATAAGCAGATTATATTATATTATATTATATTATATTATATTATATTATATTATATTATATTATATTATATTATATTATATTATCAGTCAGTCATCTTCCAACCCGCTATATCCTAACACAGGGTCACGGGGGTCTGCTGGAGCCAATCCCAGCCAGCACAGGGTGCAAGGCAGGAACAAATCCCCGGGCAGGGTGCCAGCCCACTGCTGGGCACACACACACACACACCAGGGACAATTTAGGATCGACAATACACCTAACCTGCATGTCTTTGGACTGTGGGAGGAAACCGGAGCATCCAGAGGAAACCCACGCAGACATGAGAAGAACATGCAAACTCCGCGCAGGGAGGACCCGGGAAGCAAACCCAGGTCTCCTAACTGCGAGACAGCAGTGCTACCACTGCGCCACCGTGTCGCCCTCCTTTAATAGCATCAATGCTGTTAAAGGTGTTATATAAAATATTAATGGTGCAAAACCTGCAGTAGTGGTAAAGTTTTGAATTTCTATGTATTTCATATAAAAGTGAGAAATTAGTATCACATCTCCTTAAGATCGTAACCCCTCGTTCAGCACCTGAGCAGCCATGGTTGTAACCAATGGCTGTAAAACCACAGCTGGGAAGAGTACAGGTTTAAATGGCATGGGGTCATGACACAAAAAAGGTGAGGGAAATGTGTGACTGAAAACATAAGTGTAATGCAATGGACAGGAGCTGGAGCCCCATTCCCAGGAGTTCTCTTCTTTGAGAAGTATACAAAGTGGCTCTTCAGAGAGATGACATAGGGGATCACTTTTTGTTCCCAAAAGGGCTTTCCACATGAAAGTTGCAGAAACAAAAGAAAGAACATTTAATTTCTTAGCAGATGCTTTTATCCAAAGTGTCTTACAAAAGAGGTCAGCATAATCGAGTAAACATCAATCTGTTCAACAGTTTGGGAACAAGTGTTACAAGACAAGATTAAAAAAATTGATCATTACAAATGAAGAGCTCAGAGCTAAACAGATCCATAACAGGTTCCATAAATAGCGATAAACAGAAGATAACAGATTTGCAAAATATCAATACATTCATCATTTTAAAAGAACTCTTGCTCCATGCAATACGTCAAGCTAAGTTCAGTTTTCTTGATCTGCTAATATCCTGCTAGGCAGCCTACTATCAATTAAAGATTTCTGTGTTGTCTTCATATTAGGAACCTTTTCAAAGCCTGAAAAACTGACATCATTTGCGAAGAACCCTTTCCAGAATGGAATGTATTTTTTTTTTGTTTGTTTTCTCAAGCAGTGGTACTACGACAAATCTCACAACCACAATAATGGACACTGGGGGCAAATTACATATCAAAAACCTGAATTATGGCGAGGAGTACATAAGTGGCAAATTCTAAGTCTGTGACTTGACAAATATAATTGTATGTAAAGTGCAAACAGACATAAATTGTGCTATAAGTGTATGTAAATTCTATTATATCATGCTATATTATATTGCATTATATATATTTTTATAATTTTATTGAAATCACACAACATTCCATACAAATAGATCAATTTTTACAAAAATAGGATCGAAAACCAATCAACCCCCACTCTTAAAAAAGAGAGCATGGCCAGCAGAGTATAACTTCCATCCATCCATCCATCCATCCATCCATCCATCCATCCATCCATCCATTATCTATATTCTAACTACAGGGTCACGGGGGTCTGCTGGAGCCAATCCCAGCCAACATAGGGTGCAAGGCAGGAAACAAACCCCAGGCAGGGTGCCAGCCCACTGCAGGAGTATAACTTAAAGCTAGTAAAAATAAGTAAATAGATGAATTAATAAGTGAATAAAGATAACTGGAGAAGAAAAGGGGAGAGAATCTGCTTCCTCAATGCTGTAAAAGTTTAATCTAAAATGTTATTGATTAGATCCTGCCAGGTTTTGAAAGAAGTTCTGCACAGATCCTCTAAGTGAGAATAAGATTTTTTCCAATTTCAAATAGTATATAAAATCAGTATATAAAAGAGGAGAGTTAGGATTCTTCCAGTTTAGAAAGATAAGTCTACGTGCCAACAGTGTAGTAAAGGGGATTCCAGTTTGTTTGTCCTTCTCTACTTTAAGCCCATCTGGAGGTCCACCAAACACAGCTGTTAATGGATTAGGAGGGATTGTGACACCAAGGCTGTCTGAAAGGCACTTAAAGATTTTGGTCCAAAATTATGTTAATTTGGTGTAGGCCCAGAACATGTGGCCCAGTGAGGCTAGAGCTCGATTGCAATGTTCACAGGTTGGATCTTGTCCTGGAAACATTTTGGACAATTTTAATTGAGAGAGATGTGCTCGATATATAATTTTGGGTTGAATAATTGTATGCTTTGCACATATGGAGCTCAAGTGAATTCTCTACATTGCTACCTTCCCCTCCTTTTCTGAGATGTTGAGTGAGAGATCCTTTTCCCATTGTCCTCTTGGATCTTTGAAAGGGAAGGACTGTAAAATGATTTTATATATTGCAGAAATGCTGTCTGTGTCCTTGAGACTAAGTAATATTTTTTCCAGCATAGAGTGAGGTGGGAGGTGAGGAAAATCGGGCAGGTTCTGTTTAACAAAGTTTCTAATTTGAAGGTAGTGAAAGAAATGTGTTGCTGAAAATATTGCATTATATTAGCTAAAAGTAATCAAATGAATGGAATTCTAAATATGAGTGGCACTGGGCTGGAGCTCTTTGAATGCCAATCCAACCACTGGCTCTCTTCATGTCCTCATACGTTTTCTCCAGATTCTCAAAAAAATGTTCGTTTTATATCTTATACATGTGCAGGCCAGAGTGCGCGGTAACTGTAAACTGGCCTTTATTATAGGTAGCATGGCCAGCCGCTGGCTCTTTGCACTTTAATAAGTGGGTTTATTAAATCGATGGATGGCTAGGAAGAATAGAACTCATCAAATTATGCTTAGCTTTGAGGTTTCGTTTTCTATGGCTGTCCCCTTTGGTTTTTTGCAGGCAGCTCTTTCCTCTGATTACTTCAATTAGGATCCTACTCTGTGTTCTTACAGACTGAAGTTTGTCCCCATTTCCCTTTTACCAATTGTTTCAATTTTATTTCAGACAAGGTGACAGCCAGTAGATGTCGTTCATTTTTTGTCTTGGTTTAGCTGATTTTTAGAAGAAATTCTTGCCATACTCTGTAAGGTTGAGTTGAATTATTTAGAAGATTAGAAATAGTAAAACAATAAGGAGAAAATCCAAAGGGCACAAATGACAGACAGCTCTAGAATCACAAAGCACTGCCGACAAGGAGACAAGGACATCCATTTAATTTTATTGACAGGTGCAGTAAAATCCTTCTTTAATAATGGTATAAAAAACAAACTGAGTCTTATGAAAAATGTGCAGAATACAAAGCAATCTGTGACATTGAGAATTTTGGTAAAGAGAAGATGACCATCCATGTCGTGCTTTCCAGACTCTGGGGCACTGGGTTTAAGGAATCAACTGTCCAGTGCCTTCCATGCTCTAACTGCATTGCTTAAAATACCCAGAGACCTTGGCTGAGAAGGTGATGGTCACTTTTGGTGCTTGCTGGACAACAGGATGTTATTTTCAGTTTTCATTAAATGGCTCACAGTGCATAAGCATGTCACGTAATAAGACAATACATACTGAACACATGGCAGACTGAGATGACACTTACAGTCATATGAAAAAGTTTGGGAACCCCTCTCAGCCTGCATAATAATTTACTCTCCTTTCAACAAAAAAGATAACAGTGGTATGTCTTTCATTTCCTAGGAATATCTGAGCACTGGGGTGTTTTCCGAACAAAGATTTTTAGTGAAGCAGTATTTAGTTGTATGAAATTCAATCAAATGTGAGAAACTGGCTGTGTAAAAATTTGGATACCCTTGTAATTTTGCTGATTTGAATGCCTGTCACTGCTCAATACTGATTACTTGCAACACCAAACTGGTTGGATTAACTCGTTAAGCCTTGAACTTCATAGACAGGTGTGTCCAATCATGAGAAAAGGTATTTAAGGTGGTCAATTGCAAGTTGTGCTTCCCTTTGACTCTCCTCTGAAGAGTGACAGCATGGGATCCTCAAAGCAACTCTCTAAAGATCTAAAAACAAAGATTGTTTAGTCTCATGGTTTAGGGGAAGGCTACAAAAAGCTATCTCAGAGGTTTAAACTGTCAGTTTCAACTGTAAGGAATGTGATCAGGAAATGGAAGGCCACAGGCACAGTTGCTGTTAAACCCAGCAGGTCTGGCAGGCCAAGAAAATCCAGGAGCGGCATATGTGCAGGATTGTGAGAATGGTTACAGACAACCCACAGATTACCTCCAAAGACCTGCAAGAACATCTTGCTGCAGATGGTGTATCTGTACATTGTTCTACAATTCAGTGCAATTTGCACAAAGAACATCTGTATGGCAGGGGGATGAGAAAGAAGCCCTTTCTGCACTCACGCCACAAACAGAGTCGCTTGTTGTATGCCAATGCTCATTTAGACAAGCCAGATTCATTTTGGAACAAAGTGCTTTGGACTGATGAGACAAAAATTGAGTTATTTGGTCAGAACAAAAAGTGCTTTGCATGGCGGAAGAAGAACACCGCATTCCAAGAAAAACACCTGCTACCTACTGTCAAATGTGGTGGAGGTTCCATCAAGCTGTGGGGCTGTGTGGCTAGCTCAGGGACAGGGGCCCTTGTTAAAGTCGAGGGTTGGATGAATTTAACCCAGTATCAACAAATTCTTCAGGATGATGTTCAACCATCAGTCACAAAGTTGAAGTTACGCAGGAGTTGGATATTCCAACAAGACAATGACCCAAAACACAGTTCGAAATCTACAAAGACATTCAGGCAGAGGGAGAAGTACAATGTTCTGGAATGGCCATCACAGTACCCTGACTTGAATTTTATTTAAAATTTATGGGATGATTTGAAGCAGGCTGTCCATGCTCAACAGCCATCAAATTGAACTGAACTGGAGAGATTTTGTATGGAAGAATGGTCAAAAATACCTCCATCCAGAATCCAGACACTCATCAAAGGCTATAGGAGGTGTCTAGAGGCTGTTATATTTGCAAAAGGAGGCTCAACTAAGTATTGATGTAATATCTCTGTTGGGGTGCCCAAATTTATGCACCTGCCCAATTTTGTTATGATGCATATTGCATATTTTCTGTTAATCCAATAAACTTAATGTCACTGCTGAAATACTACTGTTTCCATAAGGCATGTCATATATTAACAGGAAGTTGCTACTTTGAAAACTCAGCCAATGATAAACAAAAATCCAAAGAATTAAGAGGGGTTCCCAAACTTTTTCATTTGACTGTATTTGAAATGCTTTATGACATTCATCTTCATTGGTTATTCCTATCATTTTTTAAAATACTCTGGGAAGACCATCATCATTTTTCATCATAAATACTGTAAATCTCTGTGAATTAAAAGCAGGGTACTCCAAGGTGAGACTCTTTGTTAAAGGAAACAAGTACATTTGGGGTGGATAGGTTTGTCCACTCATCTATCCATGTTTTGAATTTGCTTATTCGGATTTAATCTAATCTGTTGCATGAGACGGACACCTAAGACAGTTCTCCACTAGAAGGGGTGAATGCTTCTTTTTTTATAGATATAAAAGATATCCTACATTTTACTTATTTAAGCAGAAGTCCCCAAAAGAATACTTAAAACATGAAGAAGAAACCATAAGGAGAGAAAGTGTAAAAACACTTCAAGATCCAATGAACTTTAAGTCGGCACAGAATGAGGAAGGGCCGGATCAGCTGGGGTCTCCAGTGGAGTATCCAGTCCATCTGGCAGTGAAAATGTGCCACTTCTGAGTGGCAAACCCAAACCAAGGTGGGCTTTGTCTCCACCAGCCACCATTACAAACAGACCCTGTACTTCAACGGCCTTGACACCACCTGATTACATAATGCTGGGAAGATGGCAAAGACAACACTATTGAGCTGAAGTTACTGATGATCAATCCTGGAGTGGATAAACAAAGCAGAATAGTCAACAATATAGATGAGCCAGATAAAAAAATAAATAAAGGCATAGAAAAAAACAGCAAATTTGAGAATAGAATCAAAGTATCCGGAGCTCACCTAGAAGAAATAAAGCACCTGCTCACAAACTGAATGGTGGGAGTAGAACAAATGACATCTGCTTCACCATGAAAGAATAAATGCCCTAGAATGTGAGTGCAATGTGCTCTGTAATACACCCATGGTGTCTGAATATAGAAATATCAGGAAAAAAAGTCAGGATCAAAGGACTACCTGAACAACCAGTCACGACCCAGTGAAGTTTGTAACGGTATTCATTTCTAAAATTTTTTGAAGAGGACTGTGAAATTGTCTATTCAGTTTTACAGTTGCAAACAAATGGTATCTGGTGATAATAGTTCTTCATGGCATCAGATCTCAAAGCAGACTGTTTTCATGTGTAGCTCCTAACTACTGGAACAAGCGGCCCACCTCCATCCAAACTACGACTCCATGTCTGTGCTTGAAGAAGCGTTTGAAGACTCTCTTCTTCTGTAAACATCTTTTTAATTGCTAATGGCTTTCATGCAAGGTTCTTGGTAACTCAGAATACAGTAACTAATCTCATTTTGCTCTGTTTGCTTTAGAGTTCTTAAGTTCTGGTGGTCAATTTGTAACCTTGTCCTGTAGCACGTTTCGAACCTGCCCTCAGATTGATGTTTACTTGATTACATTGACATCTTTTTTTAAGTCGCTTTGGATGAAAAGTGTCTGCTAAGTGAGTAAATGTAAATGTGTGGAGATGGAGCCTATCCCAGAAGCATCAGGTGCAAAGCAGAAATCATTGAGTTCCAGTCTACAGTGTCTTAGGGGTTAATTACGAGTCATCGATCAACCCGAACTTCATGCTGTTAGGATGTCAGCATAAATCTGAGTACCCAAAGAAAAATCAACACACTCACAGGGTGAACATGCAAACCTCACACAGGCAGTCACTGAGCCAGGAATCGAACCCACTTCCCCTGGAGCTGGAATGCAACAACACTAACCCATCTTTTCAACCTTTGAATTTTAAAGTGTTTAAATGTTCACTACTATAGGCAAGATTAACAGCTGATAAAACCAAGTGTTAGGCACAAAAAAAATTCTTGTATAGGATGCCAATCCACAAGACACACTCCCCCCACCACCCCCCACTAGACCAACTTCAAGATCAAGATACCCTTCTTGTGACTGTATATTGTATCCACTTAGATTACCTTGCATATTTCTGAGATATATAGGATATAGAATATATAGGAGACTGAACCCAAGACCAAGGTCCCCAGAGGTTGGCATTGTTAACCACTGTGCCACAGTAACACCCCACATTAGCACACCAGTTCTTCGGAACTGTGTGCCATGTAGCTTAGGCCTTGTACAATATGACCAGATCGAATAGCAAACAGAGTTTTGAGAAGTATGTACAGCAACTTTCAAAAGTCATTTTGCATAAAATATTCACAAGTATTGGGATTTGTATTGATCTCTTTTGTGGCCCGTCCACCATTCAAAGATGAAAAAAAGTTTTTTAAAACATGCCACTTAAACCTGCTGCAATGGGACGAAGGTGCCATCTTGGCTTCTCTATTAACATTAAGTAAATGCAGCAGCTCGTCTTGTATTTACCCAGCTGAGACAGTCCCGTGCCGCTTCTCCCTTCAGGTCGCTGCTCCCTGTAGCTGCACACATTCAGCTCATATCCATGATGCTTGCCTAGTAGTCAGTGGGTCAGCACCTGAGTATAGAGAGACACTAGTAAAGTGCTATGCTCCTTCTCACCTTCTCAGGTCTGGCAGGGAACAGCATCTGGTGATGCCACTGCTACGTGGCATCAAGTTTCAATCCAGACTCTTTTCCTGTGTGGTTCCAAATTGGTGGAATGGGCTGCCCAACTCCTTCCATACTGCTGACTTCCTCAATGTATTTAAGAAGTGACTAAAGACCCCTGTGTTCTGTGAATATCTGTCTAACTGAAAAGAGGAAAAAAACACTTTGCACTGCCATATTTTATCCATCCATCCATGTTCCAACCCGTTGAATCCGAACACAGGGTCACGGGGGTCTGCTGGAGCCAATCCCAGCCAACACTGGGCACAAGGCAGGAAACAATCCTGGGCAGGGTGCCAACCCACCGCAGGACACACACAAACACACCAAGCACACACTAGGGCCAGTTTAGAATCGCCAATCCACCTAACCTGCATGTCTTTGGACTGTGGGAGGAAACCCACGCAGACACGGGGAGAACATGCAAACTCCACGCAGGGAGGACCCGGGAAGCGAACCCAGGTCCCCAGGTCTCCCAACTGCGAGGCAGCAGCGCTACCCACTGCGCCACCGTGCCGCCCGCCATATTTTATATTCTTGGTTAATTTGTTTAAGTTTAATTGATTTAATGATTATAATCTATCATTGTAAATGTATGAGTTATTACGTCTTTTCACTTGTGGCTATCAACTTCTGTTACCTGTCCTATTACACTTGCTGAACAAACAGGCCCGAGCCTAATGTTACTTGATTGTTTGCCTGTTTTGTACGTCACTTTGGATAAAAGCACCTGCTAAGTAAATAAATGTAAATGTAAATCCAAGAGTGCCTCTGGCATCAAAAATGCTGCATTTGTTACAAATAAAACACACGACAGAGGGATCAATAGGGAGAACACAAAAAGCAAAGACAAAAATGGATGCTCTGTCCACTTTGGGCCTTTCTACACAGGTAGTTCCCCTGTCTGTCAGGTTGTCCATCTCTTACTGGTAGCAATCCAGGTGCTTCCTGCTTACTACCAGACTTTTTTGACTATTTTTTTTTATTTCCTCTGAGATTCTTCTGCTGCTAGCCACCAAACAGAAGATCTGATGACCTTTTGCCAGCCCTCCATTGTCCCCATCTTTCTTTGTTTCTCTAGGTTGCTCAAACATGGCCAAACATATCAGTAAATGTATTTTAACTGAGGTCGTCATAGAAAACCTATAGACAGCCTCTAGAGACATGAGGACACAATGAAAATGTACTAAGGTTATTTTCAGTTCAGTCCTAAGTCCTTTTTAGTAGACCTCAGCCTCTGGAACTATCAGCCTGCAGTGTTAATCACTGTGCCACTATATCAGAAAACGTTTTAGAATGCCTACACCTCCATATAATACCAAAAGTTATATGAAATGTAATAGAGTTTAGGTCAAACATATCTATCCTTATAGAGAGACCTACAGAGGTGTGAAAAACTATTTGCCCCCTTCCTGATTTCTTATTCTTTTGCATGTTTGTCACACAAAATGTTTCTGATCATCAAACACATTTAACCATTAGTCAAATATAACAGGAATTTTGGCCCACTCATCTTTGCAAAATTGTTGTAATTCAGCTCTATTTGAGGGTTTTCTAGCATGAACCGCCTTTTTAAGGTCATGCCATAGCATCTCAATTGGATTCAGGTCAGGACTTTGACTAGGCCACTCCAAAGTCTTCATTTTGTTTTTCTTCAGCCATTCAGAGGTGGATTTGCTGGTGCGTTTTGGGTCATTGTCCTGTTGCAGCACCCAAGATCGCTTCAGCTTGAGTTGACGAACAGATGGCCGGACATTCTCCTTCAGGATTTTTTGGTAGACAGTAGAATTCATGGTTCCATCTATCACAGCAAGCCTTCCAGGTCCTGAAGCAGCAAAACAACCCCAGACCATCACACTACCACCACCATATTTTACTGTTGGTATGATGTTCTTTTTCTGAAATGCTGTGTTCCTTTTACGCCAGATGTAACGGGACATTTGCCTTCCAAAAAGTTCAACTTTTGTCTCATCAGTCCACAAGGTATTTTCCCAAAAGTCTTGGCAATCATTGAGATGTTTCTTAGCAAAATTGAGACGAGCCCTAATGTTCTTTTTGCTTAACAGTGGTTTGCGTCTTGGACATCTGCCATGCAGGCCATTTTTGCCCAGTCTCTTTCTTATGGTGGAGTCGTGAACACTGACCTTAATTGAGGCAAGTGAGGCCTGCAGTTCTTTAGACGTTGTCCTGGGGTCTTTTGTGACCTCTCGGATGAGTCGTCTCTGCGCTCTTGGGGTAATTTTGGTCAGCCAGCCACTCCTGGGAAGGTTCACCACTGTTCCATGTTTTTGCCATTTGTGGATAATGGCTCTCACTGTGGTTCGCTGGAGTCCCAAAGCTTTAGAAATGGCTTTATAACCTTTACCAGACTGATAGATCTCAATTACTTCTGTTCTCATTTGTTCCTGAATTTCTTTGGATCTTGGCATGATGTCTAGCTTTTGAGGTGCTTTTGGTCTACTTCTCTGTGTCAGGCAGCTCCTATTTAAGTGATTTCTTGATTGAAACAGGTGTGGCAGTAATCAGGCCTGGGGGTGGCTACGGAAATTGAACTCAGGTGTGATACACCACAGTTAGGTTATTTTTTAACAAGGGGGCAATTACTTTTTCACACAGGGCCATGTACGTTTGGATTTTTTTTCTCCCTAAATAATAAAAACCATCATTTAAAAACTGCATTTTGTGTTTACTTGTGTTATATTTGACTAATGGTTAAATGTGTTTGATGATCAGAAACATTTTGTGTGACAAACATGCAAAAGAATAAGAAATCAGGAAGGGGGCAAATAGTTTTTCACACCACTGTACCTTTCTTCTTGTTAAATTGTCCTACATTGCTTGACTGGCATGAGGCTGAAGAAGGACCTGACAGTTCTTTAACTCTTTGAGGGCTGAATATTTTTTCCAAAAAAACAGTTATGTTTTCTCACAGAAATCTACATAAAACTTCTGTTGCTGCATACTGTGGCTGCCAGTTTGCCAAGAATGAGCAGCAGGCTTGCTGCTAGGCTCTCTTCATGTGGCTGGGACAGCAGTAGCGATCACAGTCGCAGTGCATTACAATCTGGTTTCTACTTCTTATCATTGTTAAGTGACAGTTCTCCCTGGCGAACATTGTCAGTACCACGATTTCCTAGGGACCAATCAGCTGAGGCTGGAATCTCTCAGATTCGTTTTAGATCACTTGTGTCAAAATCAGAGTCCGACAAGTCATCGTCCAGTTAAGAGATAATAGGCAAAACGTTGCCCAATGAGTATTTTGCTTTATGTATTCACTTTGAACTCTCGACAGATGTCAGTGCCATTTTTGACATTGTCTGCTCCTTGCTATTCACATGAGCACAGGAAATCTCGGTCAATCCTTCTAGCAACGAGAGTCCAACTAAAATTTAATGGTTGGTTTTGTCACAGTTTACAGCTGATTCCCATCGTCAACTCCTCCTTTTGACAAAAGTCGTCATCAGCCCTGAAAGAGTTAAGGTGCTTGGCAAAGCCTACAAGAACAGTTAAAGCAGAGGATCCTACACAAAGTGTGAGATGTGGGTTGCCTCCAAAAGGATCAGGCAGACAAATGACAGCTAGAGTCCAGACTTTACTATTTATGGATGAGTGGGAATGCTGGCAGCAGTTGAGGGTAACTGGCCTAAGCAGGTAAGCCAAGGCTTTGGGTGATGTGAAATATGGTGTCAATGGAGGACACTTTGCAGCTTTAAAGGCCATTTGTTGATCCCCAGAATGTGAAGTAATCACCAGGCAGAAGTAGGAGGTCAGTGATGGAAGAACGAGGAAGAGACAGTGTTAAAGTGAGTCCGAGTCCGCCTTATAATTTGTTTGTTTTTGTGGCGTGACATTCTTTTATTATGAACGTGCCATCTTTTGAACTAATTCATGTTTTTTCCCCAAGATTTGTGTATTTTGTGAAAGCTAGGGGTTCACTTATATCATATAAGGCACGTAATAAAAGAAGACAGCAACACATTTCTGCATTACAATTAGATTTATTGCCTCTGAAAGAAAGAAACAGGAATTCAAGGTGGAAGGCTCCTGTAGATTGAGCAGCGAAGACATGATGAGAAAAAAAACAACTAATAACAATAATCCTATTTTTGTGTCCATGTGTACAAGGTTACAAGAGCGGCACTCCATCTGGAAACTGAGTTCTGTGTCCCAGGAGCCCAGTCTGCCATTCTGGCCCGTTCTTCTGCTTTATGATCTCAATCCACTAACACCACAGTTAACCTTTGACACTCACAAATGAAACCACAGGATTAATGGCCAGGTGGCCAGGTTGTGGAAAGACACAATAAATGGGAGCCTGAGATCTAAATCATTCCAGGAATGTCATTTGAAAGCCCCAGAGCATCAGGCTCATTTCCAAATCAGAGCTTTGCCAGTTCGCATTATGAACAGGCATCTACTTCACCGCGTAATCCTGTGTGTCACTTCTCCTATAGGCTTTTTGGACAGTTTGTTCCAGGTTCTTCTTAGATTTTTAATTTCATGCAAAAGTGGTTACAACATAAAGCATCATTTGCATTCAGAAAGGTAATTCCCTTGATAGCCATTGATACTTTTTTTATCATGAGACCGTTGCATTGAATTAAAGTCTAGTGATGACGTTCCTACTGTTGTAAATGCCTGTTATTGTTTGACATTACTGATTGACAGTATAATTTATGATTCACATATGACTGAAAAGCCTCATTTCAGCAGCCATTACCTCTCTGTTAATCCTTAATTAATCACATTTATTGTAAATACTAATTGATTATTGGACAATCCTTTGCAATTGTGTCAGCACTGCTAAAACCTGTTATTCTATTCAATAAAGCAAATAAACTGCCTTTTTGTCGTGACTCAGGAGTCCCTAAAGCACAAGAGTCCCAAAAACACTTTCAAAGTTGCCCTCTAGGGTTGGGAATACCGTTGAAATCCCAACTAGATACAAAAAAAGGGCCTTGAATAATCTTTATAAAGGATTTATTTTAAACAAAGGCTCAAAATCCATGAAGCTCCTAAGAGCACAAAAGCACTGCCCGAGAAGGCAAGGCAATCCACTGCAAACAAAGTCCCAATCCAGAATCCAAAGGTGAAGTCAAAAACAAAGCACAGGTTCAAAAATCCAGGGATTACAAAAAGCAGTAAAGCACAGCAAAAGCATAAGTGACATTCCACTGCCTAATGCGTTCAAAATGAACCGCCAGGAACTATGGAAGGCCCTCTAATAAATAGGGTGGAGGGCAGTTCCTGGTGGTGATTGGCAGGTCGCCTCACCCCTTGGGGAACCACCCATAAAACAAATGCTACATAATCAAAAAAAACACAAAGAATAATATACAAAAGAAACAAAAGAAACATTAATCCAAATAAATGATACAGGATTAAACAAAATACACTGAAAAAAGTATAACATTGATGTTGTTCATTCAACGTAAATTTTCTCTTTCAAGCAACTTAAGATTAGTCATTTAGTGTTGTAGCTTGAAATATTTGGTTTCAGATCTCAATCAAAGTAAAAACATTTCTTTGTACTAAAGTAAGTTATGGTGGAGGGAATAAACATAAAAATCCTATTTCAGTTAACCTAATATTTTAGTTTGTTCGTGTGCTGTGTTTGAGGGGCTGTTTGTATATTCTTCCGATTGAACTTTCCAGCAGGATGGCTTTCCAACTGCCAAAAAAGAACAACTTAAAAAACAGATTTAGTATAAAACAAGTGAATTGCACCCTATCACTCTAAATGATTTGCCTCAACTTAAAAATTGTGGGATCAGTAAGCTAAAAAGAATTATATTGGTTCAGATTGAAAATATTAAGTGTGAATCATCACCTTTTTTTTCAGTGTACACAACTTTTGAACCCTAACCAGGGTGAAACACAACACTTGTCTTGGTTTACAAGGTACTGACATTCGTAAAGTTCAAAAGTACACAAAACAAAACACATCAACTGTTGGTTTCTTTTTTGGGATATGAAGATTATTTCAAGACACAGAGTGTCATGACACTGAAGATTTCATATAAGTGTGTCTGTTACTGTTTTGAGAGAAGAGGGCAAACACGATCTAACCAGGACAAGAAAAGAAGGGGAAGGCCAAGATGTACAACCATATTAAGAGGATAAGTACATCAGGGTGTATAGTGTGAGAAACAAATGCTTTACAGGTCCTCAGTGTGCTGCTTTCTTAATTACATTACAAATGTAAGTGCCGTCTGTAACAGTAAAATGATAACTGATCAAAGAGGCAGAGTTTTAAAGAAAAAAAACGTATCTGAAACTGGCAAAAAAAGAATTGGTTAAAATGGGCAAAAGTTTGGAATCACTCAGAAAAACCCTGTCCAATGTCTGTATTCTTTTGCCTAATTTAATGTTTTCTTTTCATCAGAGTCACACCTTTCAGTTTAGCTAACACAATCACAAAGGTTTCTCTAATAACCAGTTAGCATTTAAACGTGATAAATTAAGGATGAACTAAGAGTGTTTACCATTAGGGCCCTGGAGTAATGACTGCTGAAATAATGGGGCTTTGCAGTCATATGTGAAAAGTAATTATAAATTAGTCATTGACAATATTAGTAATGTCTTTGTCTATATTTTAAAATCAATTCATGTACCTTGATAAAAAAAAAGATATTAATTTAGAAAAACATGAACATTTCTGGGTGATTCCACCTTTTTAAATGCTACTTTGTAATAGCATAATACTCATAAACCCAGTTAATGCAATTCAGAGTCGCAGGGGCCAGAGCCTATCTCAACACAAGCACAAGGCAAGAGCCTTAAAAAAATACTGAAGTATCTGTTGTGTGCGTAGGTATTTTCTATTGAAAGACACCATATATAATGCTCAAAAAAATTAAAGGAACACTTTTTAATCTGAGTATAGCATCACGTCAATAACACATCTGGGCTATTGATCTGGTCAGTTAAGTAGCAGAAGGGCTTGTTAATCAGTTTCAGCTGCTTTGGTGGTAATGAAATGAACAACATGTGCACTAGAGGGGCAACAATGAGATGACCCCCAAAACAGGAATAGTTTAACAGGTGGAGGAAGGCCACTGATATTTTTCCCTCCTCATCTGTTTTTTCACTGGTTTTGCATTTGGCTACGGTCAGTGTCACTACTGGTAGCATGAAGCGATACCTGGACCCTACAGAGGTAGCACAGGTAGTCCAACTTCTCCACGATGGCACATCAATACATGCCATTGCTAGAAGGTTTGCTGTGTCTCCCAGCACAGTCTCGATGGCATGGAGGAGTTTCCAGGAGACAGGCAGTTACTCTAGGAGAGCTGGACAGGGCAGTAGAAGGTCCTTAACCCATCAGCAGGACCAGTATCTGCTCCTTTGAGCAAGGAGGAACATGATGAGTACTGACAGAGACCTACAAAATGACCTCCAGCAGGCCACTGGCGTGAATGTCTCTGACCAAACAACAGTCATAAACAGACTTCATGAGGGTGGCCTGAGGGCCTGACGTCCTCTAGTGGGCCCTGTGCGCACTGCCCGACTCCATGGAGCTCGATTGGCATTTGTCATAGAATACCAGAACTGGCAGGTCCACCACTGGTGCCCTGTGCTTTTCACAGATGAGAGCAGGTTCACCCTGAGCACATGTGACAGACGTGAAAGGGTCTGGAGAAGCCATGGAGAACGTTATGCTGCCTGTAACGTCGTTCAGCATGACCGGTTTGGTGGTGGGTCAGTGATGGTTTCGGGAGGCATATCCATGGAGGGACGCACAGACCTCTACAGGCTAGACAATGGCACCTTGACTGCCATTAGGTATCGGGATGAAATCCTTGGACCCATTGTCAGACCCTATGCTGGTGCAGTGGGTCCTGGGTTCCTCCTGGTGCACGACAATGCCCGGCCTCATGTGGCGAGAGTATGCAGGCAGTTCCTGGAGGATAAAGGAATTGATACCATTGACCAGCCCCCACGATCACTCACCTGACCTCAATCCAATAGAACACCTCTGGGTGTGACATTATGTTTCGGTCCATCCGATGTCGCCAGGTTGCACCTCAGATGGTCCATGAGCTCAGTGATGCCCTGGCCCAGATCTGGGAGGAGATCCCCCAGGACACCATCCGTTGTCTCATTAGAAGCACATGTGGGCCATACAAACTACTGAGTATGATTTGGAGTTACTGCAATGAAATTTTGGCAAAATGGACTAGTCTGCCACATCATTTTTTCACCTTAATTTTCAGAGTGTTGTTGAATTCAGCCCTCTGTAGGTTGATAATTTTCATTTCCATCAAACAATGTGGCATCCTTTTGTTCCTAACACCTTACCCAGTCCATATTGGTAGAGATAACCAGCAGGATTTTTTTTTCCCATTGAGATCTGATGTGTTTTCAAAGTGTTCTTTTCATTTTTTTTATAATAATGTTTGCACTCCATAATGGCTATGGAGTGAAACTGTAATTTATGGGGTTGTCCAAGACCACAGACTCATTGTATAACTCGCCAGCACTCTAGCTAAATGAGTTGTGTCATTGTGATTTGTAAATTGCTTTAGATAAAGGCATCTGCATAAAGAATAAAAGTTTAAACAGTGAAAGTGTTTGGACATGTTTGAAATTCATCATGCTATGTGTGAAATGTACAGTAGAAAGACTTCATAATTATACAGGTATATCTAACTTGTGGCACCATTGATGATAATGGCTGCTTAGGCACTATATTAATCCAGAAAGTTGTGGCTTACTAGTCGATATAACACTTAATGAATTTGCAAGTAAAAACTGATAGCATGCTTTTAAAGGTGGTGCCCCATTTCACCCCTTGATTCAATAATGGTGCAGTTCCTTTTGATTTTTTGGTGCTCTGCTCCACTCAAAGGTCCTGAGTTCCATCAGACTCCCAGCGCCCGCATGCAGCTGGATTAACACGATGTGAAGGGTGTCGTCTCTCATTTGAAAAGTCGCCAGTTCGAGGAGACGCTGATCTGTTCTGACTTTGCAAACTGCGCTAAAGACATGTCATGCTGAGAATGGCACACTTCGCTTGGCAAGAGAGGAAAGCATAAACCCTGCAAAGAGTCGGTTGATTACATAAAGTGCCTTTTAATATAAATAAGAGAAATTCCTTATTTTCCCTTGCAAAGATAATACTGGGACAATAATTAGAGCTATCCTTTTTACTTCACAAAGCTCCTTTAGCAACATCTTAAGCAATTTTACAAAACAGGTGCTCCCAAATTTCATTCCAATTAGCATAAAAAAACCAATAGAATTTTCCACCTAGATTCTTGTAAGGGATGGCCAGATACTTTACCCAGCATGACCCACTTTAGAAATTGTTGAGCCTAAAAGGCCCCTGGTGGCACTCGCTCAATAAGACCGCTCTTATTGGCACCCTATGGTGCAACTGAAAGGAGTTTCTACTGGTTGTCGTCTCTTCTACCAATATAACTTTTCTTAAACCTGACAAAAAAGATGACTTTTTTTGTTCCTAGTTATTAAAAAAAAATAAAATTAGTTTAATTATCAAAGGTTATCCTATCGCAGTCTTAACTACGTCTGGATCCCACAATCACAATAACTATGCATTTGTCCAGCTTCCTAAACCACTTATCCGGGGAAGCTTTGTGAGGAAAAGCATATCATGATCATCACAGAGCAAAAGTCAGGAATAACATCTGGGCGAGGTGCCAGCCCATTACAGGGTGAGTACACAAAGACCAACACAACCAAAACTGCATGTCTTCGGGCTGCAGCAGAAAACTGGAGGACCCAGCAGAAACTCAATACAAGGAACACCTGACCCCATTCTCCTTACTGAAGCAGCAGTGCCATCACTGTGCAACCACCCAGGCATTAGCTATGTAAGAAGCTATATAACATAATGTGTGACTGACCAAATGAGCTATGAGGCACAGTTGACCTCCCAGTTCACCCTGATGATAAAAATAATTAATCCTACCATCTGTATTCTAATCCTGGGATACCAGAGAAAATTAAAGTGATGCAATGGCTAGTCCACACAGTAGAGGGCACAGATCAGTTATTGCCTGGTCTGCTATACAGAAGGTGAAGGTATGAACAGTCAAGCTGAGGAGACTTTAGAAATAATTCATAAAAAAAAATGACCTTAAAAATTAAAGATTGGCAAATCATGTTGTTTTTCGTGTCTCCTATGAAGTTTATGTTTTATTATAGTTTTCAGTTTAAAGTGAAAATAAAAGTGGGAGTCAAGGGAAATCCTCACAAATGCAGCAGCTTTGTATGTCAGCACATGTGTTCCCGATCTGTGTGTCTAGTTGTGTGTGTGTGTGTGTGTGTGTGTGCGTGTGTGTGTGTGTGCTTCCCCATCTCATTTACTGAACCTGAAGGTGTCTCTGGCCCCGAGTGTTTATTGACCCGTCTTACTGTGTATACAGTATGTGTGTGCATGTGCTCATCTCTGCAATCCGATTTTGATTCTGTTTGTTTGTGTAAAAAAATAAAAAACTGTGTGTATGTCTGGCAGTGTGTGCGTCTGTGTGTGTGTGTGTGTGTGTGTGTGTGTGTGGGGGAGTGTGCGTGTGTGTGTGTGCGTGTGTGTGTGTGTTATGAGGTGAAAGCTAATTAATAGGAGATATTACACAAATGTGTCATAGTGTTTGTATGTGACAAAAAGCTTTGCTTTGTATCCTTTGTCTTTGCCTGTCTGTCAATATGTCTCCATCTTAGTGAAGTTGTTTTCATGTCGGTGTGTCAGCCATGCTCCTGAGTGTTACTGTGTGTCTACTGGGGTATGTACGTGTGTGTCTATTTTTGTATGTGTATATGCAGTTCTCATTGTGTGTTCCCTGTCATGCATATTTGTGCCTACAGTACCTGGCTACGTATGTAATTATCTGCTGTCGTGAGTTTACAGTATACAGCTATCTGCTGCTGTATGTCTCACTGTTTTCCTATAGGAGTCGCTAGCTCCCTGGAAATACGCTCGTTTTGTAATTTCGGAGTCTTAAGTAATCTTGTTGGAAGGGAGACCAGGGAGACGAGACGTGATCTTCTCAGAAGACACTTAAAAGATCCGCGAGACGAAAGAGATTGGCCACGGAGTGTCTCGCGGGGACCTTAAACATGAGACTTGGTGCCAACAAGAGATTGTAATTTGACATCCCGCGAGAGACACTGTAACGTCATATGAGACAAGGAAGTGAGACAACATTTAAAACAAGTTCACGGATATCTAACCAAGCAGTTGTTGGAATTCTTTCATGTGCTCCCAGCTTTTAAAACAATGACAAGCAAAACATGCAGCTTGCCAGCAGCAGCAGTTGGAAGCCAGCAGATGATCTGACTGCAACTCCCTTAGCGTGCGTTCAGCCACCCTTTCACAACGCGGGCGGCAGAAATACGAAGTGGCAAAATGACAGCTGCTGTACAGGCTTTTAAATGATCGACGTGCAGCGCAACAAACATAACAGGCAGCTCGCCAGCAGCAGCAGCAAGACAACATGATCCGACTGCATCTCCTTAGTGTGTATTCAGCTGCCCCCCTCTTCACAACACGAGCAGCGTTATACGTCCTGCGAGAAAGAGATGTAACCACGCCCAGGGCCGGAAATAAAGGACAAGTATTGTTTTTACAAAAGTTTTAAAGTAAAAGTGAAAATAATGCATATGTAACAATTCCCATTATATATCCGGTAAACCAAACCCGGGGGTGGGTGAGCGAGGCGAGCAAGGGCAGAGCCCCCTAGTATTAAATATAATATTAAAAGGCGATACCCCTCCCTTAGTGATATGGCGGTACGAAATCACATAGGAGAAATAACTTAGCTTTCTTTAATGACGATTTATGCGGCATAAAAGACAATGATAAGACTTTTCACCGAAGTGGGAGCTCGATGTATACAGTCTGCCATTTTCGTCTCTACGCTGGAAGAATTTTCAGAATAGGATGACAGTATCTCCCATCCGTCCGTCAGCTTCAAAGGTGTGCCGGGCAATATTCCAGGGTTTTATATCCTTTCTTCATGTGCAGGCCCCCACTTAGGTAAATCATGCCATTCCAAACAAGGAAAAGAAGACCCAGTATCATACTGACTCTGTCACACAGAAATAGTACAATGCCCATTTTTGTAGTTGTCTCCTTCTTGTCTTCTAATGCTTGCCTAGCAGTTCTAAATGATGAGCCCCTGTGTGTTAAATCTGTCCTTGTGTTAGCTGTACATGTGAGTGGATTTATAAAATATTTTTTGTACAGAACACAGTGACATATTAAACTTATGTACTTATTACACTCACTGATTGTGTGGGCTCACATGCATGTGTGTTCATGCAGCACATCTCTCATTGTGTGTCTCCCTATCTGTGTATTATTGTGTGCAAATTATCGTCTTTGCGGGTCTCCCTGTGTGTGTCCCTTCATGCCAGTACATGTATGCAACTGTGTGCCATTGTGCGTGTGCACGTCTTTGTGCATGTACAGTATAAAAGTGCCTGTAAAGGTGTGTCTCTTTGTCTGTATTATATGCAACTGTCATGTGCATAAGTGTGCCTACAACTTACAGCTGTCATTGTGCATCGGCTTTTCAGTTTGTGAGTGTTCATCTGCCTGTCTGTACGTGTGTCTCACTGTGTGTTTACATGTGCACTTGTGCATCTCTTTGTGCCCGTGGGTTTGTGGGTATGTGTGACACAAGGGTGGCACTGTCCCTCCCATTCTATTTACACATCTGTCTATCTGCCTGTCTCTCACTTCTTCCATGTCCGTGAGCATCTGTCCATCCGCCTGTCAGTTTACGTCTGTCTTCTGTGTCTTATATTTCTTCTACTCTGGATAAGAGGTCATAGTTTACTGTTGTTGTTCATTTGTGTGTGGGTGTAGCTGCTGGTACGCAGGTGTTTACGTGTTTGTCTACTAGTGTGTTTGTGTGTGTTTATTTGTCTGTTTGAGACTACAAATTGAAGCTACTCAATGAGTGGTGCTACAGAAATATCTCCCACAAACACACCAAACATGAACCCATTACTTAGAAGTCCAAAGAAAAGTTAAAAACATTTCATTTTTTTTGAGGCAGCACCGTGGTTAATGTTGCACCCTCACATTTCCAAATCTGGGGCTTGTCATTGCCTGTGCAGAGTCTTTATATCCCTACCATGTTTCCAATCTTACGCCATACAGATGGTCATCAGGTGTGGATGTGCATCCTGTGACTGACCCCATCCAGAACTGAATGCTGCTGGGAATACGTTCAGACCGCTCTCAGTCCTATAAGAGAAAACGCAGGCCAAGACAAATGAATTAGGCCACTGCAAGAGTGGTGGACAGTGTGCCAGCTGGCACTGTGAGGCTGAACATAGAAGTGTCGCCATTCTGCACATTCTAGACCTAAAACTCTCAGCAAAAACTCATATAAATACATATTTAATAATAAGAAGTAGCACAGAACATCCCACACTAGATAACTGCAATTGATTCAAAGATGAGGGGGACCAATTAATCAAAGATCAAAGGTTAAGTGGAGCCAATGAGGCTGAATGTGAGGAATAGCAGGAGGGTGGTGGGGTCAAGAGGTGAGATGCTTGATAACGGCTCCAAGGAAGCAAGTGTTGACCTCCTGTTTTCTGGTGTCCCCCAGCTGGCCATATCTTTTCTAGCACCTGGATCCAGTCAAACATAACAAGAATACATTTCACCAGAATGGCCATAGGAGGTCTTGGTTGGATGTTTGTTAAAACTGAATTATTAATTTGCTGAATGGACTATTTTCATGTGGCACCTTGGCAGTAGTGGGTCTATAAGACTAGGTCCACCCCTGGATGCGATGCCAGTCCTCCATTCCTACCTAAACAGCAAATTTAACAGTCACCAGTTTGCCAGTCAACCTAACCTGCACAGTTTAGGGATGTGGGAGGAACTCACATACACACAGGGAGAACATGCAAATGGCACATGGACAGTCATCAAGCCTGGATTTGAACCCAGGATTCTGGATGCGTTGAGTAGCAGTGGTAGTCACTGTTCTATCATCTGATGCATTACTTTTGCTTACCTACTAAAAAAGTTATGATAAGGTTAAGTGATCGATCTGGGCCTTGCATATAGCTGATCAGTGCTCTGACCCCAATCTAGCCCAATCTAAAGTTGTCCTTATTTGTCTTAACTGGGGAAAATAAAAACAAAATGGTAAAAATGTGGCCAGGGCAGCATGACTTTGAATGTAGTAAGTGATTTCAAAAAGCAACTACTTGATGACTCCATTCCTGCTCTCCTTCTTTCTCTTTGTCTTTAATGCCCTGCAGGATTCGATGGGATGGAGTGCTCTTTGCCATTGGATGGCCGGAGGGTGGCACTGAACCAACTCTCAGAAGATAGTTTCAGGGGCTGCCAGCTAACTCTCACCCTCACAGATTATCTCATCATCATCTTCTCGGGTATCTCTGTGTCAGTGGCTGCCATCCTCACCAGCTTCTTTCTGGCATCCACCGTCCACTGTTTCCAGCGCTGGAGCAAGGCCAACAAGACAGATGAAGAGGACGGAGATGACTAGAGGGCTTCTTCTTCTGGAGCTTCATCCTTTAGACAGGTTCCATACACATCAGCACTGAATCCAGCAGAGGTCGCCTTCCTCCTAAAAACACTGTGTGGAGCTGCACTCTGTACTTGTCATTTTTTTAATGAGGGCTTTTCTCACCGATGGCTCCAGTGGTCCGACTAAGGGGCTTGATTACTTCAGTTCTCATCAGAAGCTTTAGCAGCAATAGCAGTTGAAGTAGAAACTCTTTTGCAGTCAGTAGCCATTGCACTTCAGACCACAGAATGGAATCATGGGAAAAAAAATAACAAGATCAATTCCTCACTTGTACATGTTAGACCCTGATTAGTCTTCCCTAGGCAGGGTATAGTTTTTATACGCCTATGGGTGTGTCTGCAGTAATCATCACTTGGTTAGAGGAATTTGAAAAAAATTTGCTGATGTGACTGTGTTCCAGCCTCGTATTCTAGAATGCCTACCATAATGTGCTATGCACAGGGCTAGCTTCCCTTTAAAAATGAACGCCAATGAGGTGCTAAACCAGCTTGTGTCATCCTACCACTTCATAGCAATTATAATTTTTTTTTTACGTTTCATATTTTATTTTTTCCTGAATATGTTCTTTTTGGATAAATGAATCCTACGGATCCATTGCCTAAAAGCACTTTACGGTGACTATGGTTTCAGGATGCACAGTTAGGATGGGAGAGTGAGGTAGCAGTATTCTCCCACCCAAAAACCCATGACTGAAGAGTGATTATCCATTTATCACTGATTACGTTTCCCCCTTTCACAATGTCAGTCTTATTTTGTATAACACTTTTCAGTGAGCACATTACATATACAAACTAGATTTTTTCAATCAAAACAGATTAAACTCAGTGCAGTAAGAAAAGACGACTCAGCTATACAAATCAATAATGGAATTCTGTGGCAGGGGATTGAAGTGTCAACGAGGTAGAATACAGTCCAACTATCACATCAATAAGCCACTCAGTCTCTAACACAACCTAACATTGTCAGACCTTCTTAAATGCAATTCAAGGGTGCAAGAGCCTATGACAGCATAAGGCAGGAAGCTCCTGACCATAGCACAGCTCCCGTCTGCACACTGGGCCAATTTGGAAACACCAATCAATAACACGTCTTTTGTAGATTTGGGAGGAAGACACACAAAGACATGTGGACAATGTGCACACTTTACACAGGGACCAGATTTGAACCTAAAAGCTGGATTTATGATTCAGAACAGTGACCCAATGCACTAACATTCTTTACATATTACTAAAGTCCATTTAAAAAATAACATTCTCAGACTCACTTAATCCATTTCATGACCCCCGTGACCCTGTGTTTGGATTCAGTGGGTTGGAAAATGGATGGATGGATGGTTGTAGGAACATATTCTGGCAGCTTTGGCTAAAAGACAGGAGCCAAAAATACATAAGAGGCCACACCACTGCAGGGTCCACTAACACATTCATCCATCCTCACATGGGACCAGTTTAGAATCAGCAGTTAACCCAACACAGACTTCTGGAGTATCTGAAGGAAAATCCATGCAGACACAAGGATAATGTACAAAGCCCAAGCACACCACAACTAAGTGCATGAGTTGAACCAGAGCCACTGGATCTATGCCACCTAATCCAACAACAATATTTTTATATAGTGCCACTCCATTCCAGACTGTAACACAAGTAACAAACAGTTACACTCTTATTTTTATAATGTGGGCCCTGGCAGGTTAAACAACTCAGTCGGGGTTAACCGGTGAGTCTGTGGTCCAATATCTGAACCCCAAGGTTTAAAGAACCAAAATGGTGGGTGCTATAAAGCTGCAGACCAAACAGATGTGAAGGAGGAGAGGTCATTAGTCATTATCCAACCTGCTATATCCTAACACAGGATCATGGGGGTCTGCTGAAGCCAGTCCCAGCCAACACAGGGCGCAAGGCAGGAACAAACCCTGGGCAGGGTGCCAGCCCACCGCAGAAGGAGGAGAGGTGGAATCATTTTAATGGAACTGCAGTATTTCATACAAACCAAATTTGAACTGCAAGAGTAGTGTGAATTTTATGTGCCTGGGCTGGCCAGTGATTTTTAGATGTGTCCCTTTTTGCTTCTAATGTATTTTATGCAGTTTATGTTGATTGTTCAAGCTATAGTTCTGCCACCTTTAGAAATGACCTGCCAAGTCAAATTAGCTATGAAGAAGTGTGTGTGTCTGTGTTTGGTTTGGTGATGGGGGTTGGCCCTGTGATATACTTTGCAATCTAAACCTCATTGTTAATTGGCGGATTATTACAACAAGCCAAGTAACGTAATACAATATGGAGATGGGATCTACCCTATGTTAGTCAGCCATGAACATCTCCATTTTATCCATCTGTTTCCTAAGCCTAGTCCTTCCCAGTCCTAGTCAGAATTCCCGTGAACCTTAAATCACACTCACGCTCTCATACACAACGTACATGGGGAAATCACTAAGGCATTCTGTGTGGAATGTACAAGAATTAGACTGACCATTGAACCCAGAGCTGTGAACGGCAGGGGGCTTTAACACTGACATTAGTGTTTATT
The DNA here is from genome assembly GCF_900747795.2 of Erpetoichthys calabaricus. Lineage (NCBI taxonomy): Eukaryota > Metazoa > Chordata > Cladistia > Polypteriformes > Polypteridae > Erpetoichthys > Erpetoichthys calabaricus. The sequence goes on from NC_041401.2 coordinate 169,524,219, forward strand.
TGTGGTGCTGCAGAACAACAACAGTAACCTGTCATCTAATGGCAGCCTGTTTCACCAATGAGAATGGCTTCAAATTAAGAAACTATTTGGAGCTAAAACCTCTAGTGGATTTGGGCAGTTCTGGGTGTAAATTTAACAGTGCTGCCAACTTGCAGATAAATTGATTTAGTCAATCTAATCAGCCATAGTTAGATAGTGGTTAGAAGTGGCTGTTCATAGCTTTAGGAACTGCGGTTCTCAATCTGTGTGTATGCTTTCCCCATACATGTTTCAATTTCCTCTCCAATGCAGGTTAGGTTAATGGTGAGATGTGTCCTATGATTGATTGGTATTCCATGTTGGATTTTTTCCTAGCTTGTTGTCTGGATAGTCTCTGGATCCCTATTATACTGCATTTGATAGTGGATGAATGAGTGGATTACAGTGCTGTAGTCGAGGTCAGACATCTTTAGCAAATTGCTTTCACAATGCACAGGTGCAGCTGATGCTATCAAGCCATGGATGCTAACATCACCCCACATCAGACTTTCACTTGCAGTTAAGTAAGTGTCAGACATCTCAAGGGGCATGAAAGCACAAAAAAAGCAAGGGGACATACAGACATGGCTGTCCACAAATGGCTAGGAGAGAGTAACAGCAAAAGCACAGGTGATGTGCATAGTTTGAATGGGATAAAAACAATGGTTAAAAAGGCCAAAATTGTACATGATGGAGAAAAAGTTGGCATGGCAGTGTAGTGGTTTATGCTGCTGCCTCACAGCTTAGCTTAATTACTTTTGTACATTACAAACAGTGGCAGCCCTGAGGAATCCCATATTCACATTGTCCATTTAGTATAAAGCTTATCGAACCATAACTCACTTTCAGTGTCTGAGTCACTCTACACCCATCAGTACCTGTGGCTTGAACTCCCACATCTTTAAGTTTGATCACTAGGCTCTCATGTAACAAGCTTTCCTATAATTGAAGCAATGCAACAGTTGGTACTTCTGCCTCAGATCTCCAGAGTCCTACCCAAATCGCTGCACATTCCAACTTGCTTTATCACTCCGTGGTTACTCTGGGTTTCACAGCACTATATAAATGTAAAGAATTATTATTATTATTATTATTATTATTATTTCAACAGACATTAAGCTGATCAAAGATTAAATGGGCTTGGTATATGAGAGTGTCCCCTGCGATGGACTGGCGTCCCGTCCAGGTTTAGCTCCTGCTCTGCACTCAATACTTCTGAGAAAGCCTCCAGCCTCTGAACCCTGAACAGGATAAACAGGTTTTGAAAATGGATGGACTCAAATAATAAAGGTGTTTCCCTGCAGACAGGGAAAAAATAAAAATAATCATTTTTCTTTGAGGGTTCCTTGATTGCTATGTGACAGCAGTATGGTTTCTGCTGATTAAAAAAAAAGCTTGTCAGCCAAAAATACAAACCAGGGCAAAATTCCAATGGATGTTAAAGAAAAAGAGAGCTCAATGTTGAGGTTAGCAGCATGCCAATCTCAGTTTGGAGCTCCCAGTCATCCAACAGTCAATCAGCCAATAGTAAGTCACCCAGCCCTTAAACGGTAGGAGCATTTCTTTGATTTTGTTGCAATAAAAATATTTTGTTTACCTGTTACCTATTAGTACTCATATAAGTAGTAATGGTGCCCACAGAAGGCCGACACATACTTCGTGGTACACCTAGTGATATCTTCACTATGGAACAATCAGGATACCAAAAGATAAGTAAAATGAAGTAAAAGGAGCAAACAAAATGCCAGCACAAATAAGAACATGGCATAACATTCAGAGACATCACCTGAAATGGCTATTGGACATGACATACAGACAGTTTCTAACCAACTTAGTCCTGGGGGTCTGCTGGAGTCTATCCCAGCTAGCATAGGGCAGGAACAAAGCCTTGACAATCCATCACAGGGTGTATTGGGCATGTGAAAAGCGCAAAATAAACAATTTAAATGAACATTTCTTAAAGTAAAATTGAAGAGCAAATTATTCAGTACAGCCCTGTCACACGACAACAATTTCTCCAATCATTTTCAGGAAGAGACTTCATTTACATAATCTTAGCGAGTCGTAGTCAGTCGCGGTGTGCTAAAGTCATGTAGCTTGACATCCCCAATAGACTTGACTACATCTCTTTTGATTTTGTTTTAAGTTGTTGGGGCATCTTGTGTGGGTGCGAGAACTGACAGCCAATGACCACTCACCTGAAGTACAATGCATAGAATGCAGCCATGAGGAATAAGGAACTCGCCATACTTGTAAAACATCCGTACTGTCATTGGTGTGTTCAGGCAGCACATTACATAAAGCAGTGAACTCACAATACTTCGGAAGTTTCAAACTGTGCTGTGAAGTCTTCACAGAGTCATGTAGTTTGTCATCCCCTGCAGTTCCTGGTTGTGTGATCTGACATCCTCAAGGTGATGAGATCCAGCAACTGTAGTAGTCATTGCTGACTTCCCCTTCATAGCAGAAGTCATGTAATGTGCCACAGGCTTAACTGAGGTCACACAGAATATTCCATTTTCAATTTTTTTTTTACTTTTATGGTTATGAAGATCATTTAACTCACCAGTATGACTTCAAGCTGCAAGAGAATGGAGTTGGTGTTGTAGAAGCGGGAGCAGGCAATTGATGTGTCTGAGAGTTCCCATCAGCCTGAGACTCTGCTGGACTTTCAAATATTTATACTGGGAATCTTTACTGCCAACAGGAGCGGCTACCTGACACGTCAGTAAAAATACACAAGCTGAAATAACCTTTCTCAGGGTAAACGTCAATAATTGACTTTGGACCGAATGTTTTTCTGTTTTAAGATAGGTAATTTAGAAAATTTTCTGATGTTTGCTTAATGGGAGCTTTTAAAATTTACAGATTTGCACACCATGCTCCATTTAAGGTATTTCAAGGAAAACTTAACTTTTCTCACGTATTTCCTTGACAATTGGTCCACGGCGAGCGGAGTTGTTTAATGCGGACAAACAGGCAGAGAGACGAGATAAACATGGCAGTAACAATACTTGCTTTTTACATTTTATGCAAACATATCTGATAATGGCACAAAAAAAATGCACAAAACAGCTCTGCCATCTTGTAGGAGTGAAGAGTCAAAGAGGGCTGACTGTGTTAGCTCTGATTAATCTCGGCTCTCAGTTTTCTCGAGTAACTTTGGAGTAATTGCCATTGCCTGGCAACAGCAGCCGACTCTGAAAGTTGGGGGTGCGACTAACAGAGTGGTCAAGCATGACAAATGTGCGTTTGTGGAGCTCCAACACCTGCGTCCTCTTAATGGCAGCTGTGACTGGCAGCATAAACCAGATCAGTTCAGGGCTGCCGGTTTTAGAGAGCAGAATCTTCTTCTCATGGCCTTCTGCGTGCAGTTAAGTGAGCAAAATGCATTAAACCACCACCGCGCTTAATAACAGGGAGCTTAAAATAGTGCTAATTGGAGACTCTTAATCAACGGTTTCCGACTTGCTCAATAAGTTAGGCACAGAAGCCATGACATTTTATTAGATATGGAGAACATTAATTAGTGGAAGAAGGATTTCAAATGGCACATTCTTTGGGGGGGGGTTTGGTGATGCACTTTAGCATCAATAATGCAGATTTGCAGCCTCTTTAAATTTTAATAGAAGGACATGAAAGAAAATCAAATCAAGCACCTAATGGAAGTACTGCCAAACATTGTATTTTTATTTATTTATTTTTTCTGCCTTGCATCCACTGCTGTAAATAATAATTTTATCATTCATCAGCATGCCTACATTGCCACTCATTTCATACACTGGCATGCATTCAATACACAATCCACCCAGCCTCTAAATCCCTGAGCCTCTAATCTCTTAGCACATGCCTGTATGCAACTTGGCGAGGAAACCGAACTGCCCACCATGTTGTGCCATTGGAGCCCCTCCAGAGGTTAATTCAAATAGTAGCTGATGCACACTGTGACAGCTGGTTGCACATAAATCTGCTCCAGATGATACCACCGGCACACCCTGCCTCTTCCTGGCATCTGCTGGCTCCAGCCTGTTTTGCTCTGCTTCTCACTCTGCTCCACACATCTTGGATTTCCCCCAGACAAGCTATACAGTATCAAGTAATAATGAAGTCTGACTAACAACAGCCCTCTTTCAATTGTCACCATGATGGATCACTGTAGGTTGATTAAGAAGGAGAGAAATGGAGCTGTCCTGATATGTTGCATGGCACTTACCTACCTCCTCTTGGTGAGCCAACAGGTGAGGTTGCCCAAGAGCTGATACGGTATCATCTGCCCGAGCTGGCTTGCTACGTGACAAGGGGCTGGAGATCACTGTGTAAAGGTGTATCTCTGGATGTGGAACACCTGCCCACTGCACCCGGGTCTAACACCTCCTTTTTAATTTGATTTGAATTCTGTTTTATTTTTTTTTTTACAGATGTCTGTTTCTCCCTGTGAAGCGGCAACCCATACACATTTTTGTATGGGTGACACATTAAAACATTTAACTGTGCTCTTTTTTAGAGTTGAAAGCAAAGAACGTTATTTTCAAGGGGAAGCTCGTTTAGCCAGCACATGTAGGCTTTCAGGCACATATGCATATTTTAAAGAATATCATCCTAATCACACAGTAATAGTATTATTAGAATTATTTTATACTTCTGTTTATACCAGATAAAGTCTTTTTACTTAATGAAATCCCAATAGCCATGATGTAAAAAAAAAAAACTGCAAAAAGCAATGTGTATATGTTTAGTAAGATAATTATAATTTTTTTAAAAACATACACTTGTTGCCATGGGTTTTTATTGTGGTTTCCAAAGCTTTTTAATACATAGCTTTTCCCTTGGTATAGGTGGTACACTGGGCCCAAGACTGCTGCCTCTGCTTGTTCTCCCTGTGCCTATGTGTTTTTCTCTGAGTGACCCACTTTTCTTTCCAAAACCCATGCATTTTAGGTTATTTGGCAGCTCTAAACTTCCACAATGTGGGTGAAAATGGACTAGCACCTCATGCATAGATTTAGTTCCAACTCCCAGTATGTGCTGCCAGGATAAGCACTGACCCAGAACTGGATCATGGATGGATACTCTTCATGTTTCAGTTTCCTTCTATACAACAACACTATGGTGCCACAGCACGGCAAGAAAGTGAGTACTAGTTTGTGTGTGCATGAGCTAGCTTGACCTGTGAAGGACTAGCTTGTCATGCAAGGTTGGCATTTTGTGAGACAGTCCCTGTTTAACACTAGAATCCATGAAGCCTACGAAAAAACTTGTAATACCGGGCCATCTTAAATTCCTTCGCACCTCATCATTGGCTCCTTTGTTTTCCAAATGTGTTAACCAGCACAGGCAACAAGCAGCCTGCTATCCCATCCCTCCCACTGACACAGCTCAAGTTGCACAGAAGATTCTCAGAGCTCAAGTCTGTTTATCTGGGTGTGAAGTGCCTGGAGTTGTAGAGGGTAAATAATATATCGTTGTTTGGAATACATGCATTTCATTTGTGTTCCGTGTCTACAACGATCTGGGTAAATGTAGGAGGATGGGAAATGCAAAGCAGGAATTGTTGAACATATAACTAAAACAGAAACATTCTTATGTTTTAGTAATAATTGACAAAATATAGACATCAATTGTATAATGTGTGAAGACTGAAGTCCAAACATCAAATAAACAATTTCACAAAAGGTACAAGTACTGTATAACAAAACAAGTGTGCTTTTATTCAAGAATATAACCAAAGAAAAAGAAATCGGGTTAGGTTATGACGTTGACACGACCGCTTGGGTGGTGCAGAAGTAAGAACTGCTGATTCATAATCAGGAGGTTGTGGGTTCAATTCCGGGCCCTTCCTAAATTTACTGTTTTGAGTAGTGAGCTGCTCTTATTGTTACTATTATAGAATAAAAGCATATATTTGAATTATTTGAGTTTGTAACAGCCAGTGTAAATTTATGGTACTTGTAAAAGTTTGCGTTTTTTTTTATTATTCGGTTTTATTCTCTCAGTCACGTTCACACTCTCCTCGATCTGACACTGCTTGTTTTCAAATAAAAAAATGCTATAATAGAGGTGAATTCAGTTAAGGACGATATATATATTTATATATAAAAAAACATTTATATGTTACTTATATAAAAGCCAGATCGAATGTTATTAATCTATTTACCTTGATTTATTTGCTTATCTTCCTACAGCTTAAAATCCTAAGTAGACTGCAGAGCTTTTAGCAATGCTACTTAAGTACACGAATGACTTTAGCTGCAGGTGGAAGCTCCTGTCGCACTTTACGCAACTGTTGTTACGGTTCTGCCTTTATCCAGAAACGGTCTCAAAAGCTTTATGACCTTAGTCTTGGAAAGTCTTTCTCCCGTGGGGCGACTGGGATCTTTTCCTGAATAAGGAGTGGCATTGCACATGTACTTTGTCAGTATGCCCATATCGATCAAACAAAGGAAACTCTTCAGCCTACTTGTGACTTTACGCTGTAGAAAGATACATAAATAAATCAAGGTAAATAGGTAAATAACATTCGATCTGGCTTTTATATAAGTAACATATAAATGTTATTTTATATAAAGAACATCACAAAACATAATCACAAACAGAACTTTGCACAATACCTTGACAAACTCGGTATGCCATGCTGTTTCACTGAAGGACATGCATGTGGCAGATTCACTCGCAGGATGACACATGACTTCTTGCTGCATAAAAACGGTGCCATCTTTTGCCTTTACGCCTGGTGCAGCTGTGCTGTTCTTATGTGTGACTGGACGTTTCTTGTGGGGAGAGCTTCTGTTCTCTTTCTTTGATGTAGAAAGGTTCAACCTCATCTGAATTCACCTCTGTTATAGCACGTCTTTATTTGAAACCAGCAGTGTCAGATCAGGGGGAGCGTGAATGTGACTGACAGAAATAAAACTGAATAAAACAAAATAAAATAAATGCTTAATAGTACCATAAATTTACAATGGTTGTTACAGACTCACATAAATCAAATGTATGTTCTTATTCTATAATAGTAACAATAAGAGCAGCTCACTACTCAATGGTAAATCTAGGAGGGGCCAGGAATCAAACCCATAACCTCTTGATTATGAGTGAGCATTCTTACCTCTGTACCACCCAAGCGGTCGTGTCAACGTCATAACCTAACCCGATGTCTCTTTCTTCGGTTATATACTTGAATAAAAGTGCACTTGTTTTGTTATACGTGTATTTTTTGTGAAATTGATATTTGGACTTCAGTCTTCACACATTATACACTTCATGTCTATATTTTGTTAATTATTACTAACATGAAAAATGTTTCTGTTTTAGTTTTGTGTTTAACAATTCCTGCCTCGCATTTCCTGTCATCCTACATTTACAGAGATTGTTGTAGACACAGAACACACATGTATGTATTCCAAATAACAATATATTATTTACCCTGTACAACTCCAGGCACCTCACACCCAGATAAACAAGACTTGAGCTGGGAGAACTTTTTGCCCGAGTTGAGCTCCGTCAAAGGGCAGAGGTGGGATAGCAGGCTGCTTGTGGTGATCAATACATTTGCAAAACAAAAGACGTTAATGAAGAGGTGTGAAGGAATTTAAGGTGGCCCAGGATTACAAGTTATTTCATAGGCTTCAGGGATTCTAGTGTTAAGAAATTTCAAATTCAAATATTGGGTAAATGACTGAATTGGATCTAAACAGGCACCAAATGTGTGAATGTAAAGTGTCAATATTCTCTATTCTTGCCTGACATTGGTCACTGTCTTAAACCTCATGATGGCTGGATACCCTCCAGCTCGGCATACTCCTTAAATGGAATTATTTGGTTTAGAAACCAGATGAATGTATGATGTTGCCTTAATTTGGCCCAGTGTGAGTGAGTGAGTGTGCCCCATGATGGCTTTGGCATCCCTTCCAGCATTGGACTCTATCTCACATCAAGTGATTCTGGTATGGACTGGAGCATCCTATGAAGCTTTAATGGGAATAAAATCACTTAGAAAATAGATGCATCAAAGATGCAACACTAAACTGTTGTCAACATACCTCTTGATGAACAGGCATCCTGCCATGAAGAAGGTGCTAAAGAAGCTGAGTCGCATGATGCTTTATGTGGCTCAACACTTAAAAACTGGGTGAACACTGTTTATAAGCATGTGAGTGACTGAGTAACACCATGGTTTTATCCCAGGCATGGTCACTATCTCTCTTTCTTATACTTTCACATCAGTTCCTTTGTTCATTTTATTTGTGATTCTGGATGGTCTCTACACAAATGAGTACTCCATGACTGCAGGTCACTCACTGCTTTAGGTCTAGATAATCTCTAACTCTCTATCACTCTGTACTAAAAACATGTTTGTAACGTCTAGTCCTTCTTTCTAATCCTGACTCATTGAAGGTCAATGTGGGATTTGCATTGTTACTCTCTACTGCATTTATTCTAGTTTTCTCCCACAACACTGCAATGCACAATGCATATATTTTTTAATTAATGTCTCTGATGCCATCTGCCATCTGAATGCTTGGTGGCCTGTCCAGTGTTGGTTCCTTCCTTGTAGCCTATGCTTCTAGCAAGGGTTCAGAAAGTGGGCAGATGGAGAAAATAAACATGGATAAAAGGATACCTATATATACTCTAGCTACTTGCAGTATACAATTTAGCACCTACAGCATAACAGAAAATGACTTTACAAATCAGACAAGAAAGCAACATCCCTAGACGCCACCACCACACCCTATTAACAACACCAGTTAACTGTATTAAAAAAAGTTGTATTTCATTAAAAATCAACAAAATTCAAATTGCCCTGTAAAAGCCTCATTTGATTTGCGACTTACCCTAACTGTTGCTGGGGGTTACCGCCTACTCGCTCCGGGCTCCACCAAAGAACAACTGCCGATATCCTGTAGTTACTTGCCCTCACTTGTTGACCAATCTTCTCTCTGTCAGAAAATGTGCCCCAAAAAGAGGTTTTATAAGTACTATGATTAGACAACACTGCCTGCCAGAGGCTGCAACTTATATTACATCCTTTAGGCCATTAAAGGCTCTGTCTTAGTACCTTAGACATCTGCAATCTACTGTAAACAGATAATGAGCAGACTGGGGAACACCAACCTGACAATTTCGGCTCCATGTGTGTTGACTGATCCTCCAATTAGCTGTGAACCACCCAATCTCAATGAGATTGCACAGGTGGTGAACCAGCTGAGGGGAGGAAAGGCTGCAGGGATCTGTGGTATCCAGTGTGAACTTCTCCAGGCTGGTGGTAAGGCTGTCCTCCTGGCATTGCAAACAATCTTTGCTTCCATTTGGGAGACTGGCATCATCCCAACTGACTGGAAAACAGGACTTGTCATTCCTATCTGGAAATGGAAGGGTGATCGCCTGGATTGCAGTAACTACAGAGGGGTAACACTGCTCTCGATGCCAAGTAAGGTCCTTGCTAGGGTTGTCCTCAATAGGATCCGTGATCACTTGCTCACCTACCAGCGACTGGAACAGTCTGGTTTTATGCCTAAGAAGTCTACCATCGACCGCATCCTGGCACCGAGGGTTATCATGGAGCGCAAACGTGAATATCGGCAGAGTTTCTTTGCAGCCTTTGTCGATTTACGCAAAGCGCTCAACTCAGTTGATCGAGCTGCGCTGTGGGACATCCTGAGGGTTCCTACTCCTACTCTGTTCAATTTTTGTAAGGACTGGGTGTTGGGAAAGGTTGTGGTGTCCAGCGGCTTTGGAGCATCTGTTGGTGAAGAAAGATTCACGGATCTTGACTTTGTTGACGATGCTGTGATCTTCACGGAGTCAATGGAGGCTCTGATCGGGGAGCTCAAGAGACTGAGTGAGGAGTCTGAGTGTCTGGGCTTGCGAGTGTCCTGGATAAAAACCAAAGATCCAGGCCTTTAATGACCTCTTGGGCACAGCCATCAGCAGTGTGTCTGTCTGAGGAGAGAGTGTCGACCTTGTTGAGAGGTCTACTTACCTTGGCAGTGACATTCATGTCTCTGGTGACTCTTCCTATGAAGTCAGTAGATGGATTGGGAGAGCATGAGGGGGTCATGAGGTCTATGGAAAGGGGTGTTTGGCGCTTCTGATATCTATGCTAAAGGATGATGGTCCAAGTCTTTAGAGTCCTGGTCCTTCCTGTTTTGTTATATGGTTGCGAGACATGGATGTTATCCAGTGACCTGAGACGAAGACTGGACTCTTTTGGTACTGTGTCTCTCTGGAAAATCCTTGGGTACCGTTGGTTTGACTTTGTGTCAAATGAGCAATTGCTCATGGAGTCCCGAATGAGGCACATTACCCGCATTGTGAGGGAGTGTCAGTTACGGCATTACGGCCATGTGGCGCATTTCCCCAAGGGTGATCCAACTTGTAAGCTCCTCATTGTTGGGGACCCGAGTGGCTGGACCAGGCCAAGGGGTCGCCCACATAACAGCTGGCTGCGGCAGATAGAAGGTCATTTCCGGAGGGTGGGACTGCACCGCGTGTCTGCCTTGGCGGTTGCCAACCAGAATCCTGAGTTGTTTCGTCGTGTAGTGGGTGCGGCAACACACTGTACCAATGCATGCTCCGACAACTTGACTTGACTTGACTAGTGTGTTGACTACAAAAAAGAAAAAATTTCACCCTGTGCTTCCTGTCAAATTAACTATGAAGACCGAATGTGGCAATGTCTGTTCGGGTGTGCTTGCTGTGACCTTACATGAATCAGCTTTAGAAATGGACTGCCAAGTAGATAAACATTTGAGGTGTTATATAATGAACAGCTATGAAAAGCACTATATGATAGATTAACAGCATTTGTAGAAAAGAGAAATGTAACTCCAGAAATTAAGAAATACTATAACAAGCAAAAAAACAAAATCTCAAACACACAAGGGCCTTAAGCAAGGCCCTTAACCTTCAATTGCTCTAGGAGCGCTGTACAATGGCTGATCCTGCGCACTGATCCCAAGGGGTATGTGAAAAAGATGCATTTCACTGCATGTTGTCCTGTAAAACTATGTATGTGACAAATAAATAAAGAATTATTATTATTATAAAGGACCCCCAGTAGCGTTTCTTGACCCACTTCTGCTGAATAATTTGTTGGCTGAAAGTCCTCAATGTTAGTGTGTTAGAGTGAGGATGTGCAACATTGTTCATAATGGCCATTATTCTCTACTCCACTGCTACCTCGACTAGGCCGAGACTGTGTTCCATATCTGAGCCTGCTATATTAATAAGCTTGTTGATTTGATGTTTCTCTCTTGAAATGATTGGAACAGGACAGGACAGCAAAGAAAATCACGAACATTAGAGTTAAGGAACAAGTAAAAGATGTCACTACTGACATTAAAGGAATGCAGTCTGCTAAGAATATAGAGTGGTCTAGATCTAACTATGCAATTATTGCATTGCATTGTATTTAACGTTGCATGGTTAGATCTGGACCACCCTGTAGCTATACAGATAGATGATTTGTCATGATGTGCTAGTTCTTGTAATACAAATGCAGATAACTCCCTGGGAATCCACAGTGACAGAATGTTAGAAAAACAAAGGACAAGTGCTCAACTCAAGGCATTAAGATGCACAACCTGAGGGAGGAATGGAGCAAGTTTGGCTCCTTCTTTTATTGTAAGTGGTGGTGATTTGGACAAGCGATGATGTGCTAGCTATTTTATTTTACTATTTTAGGCAGGTAACAGGGCTCAGCACAAGCTGTGACATCTCCGTTGTTATTTGCACAAGTTATCAGCCCAGTGCGTGTTTCAATCATTACACTGATCATCAGGAGGTTAACAGTGCCTCACTTGCTTTCCATTTCCTGCCCGTCCTGACCTCAATTCCCGCTTCTGACATCTTTGGATCCCTTGAGTCCTTGTACAGGAGTGCCTCCCTTGTCCTCAACACCACGAACTTTAAACTGCTAAAAGGGAGTTGCAAGATGTTACTACTTCCATATAGAGCCACGCTGCTGAGGATGCATGGAAGGCCAAGCCACTTGCAAAGGTAGCTGCTGCTCCTACTCTCCATTGACTCTACCGTTGTCATTGGGACTTTGTAGACCAGCAGCAGTCACAGGCTCCTGGGCAGGATGGCATGCTGGTAAATCCAGGCCCTGAATCTCCCTGGTAGACCAGACTTGTTTGCTTTTGTAAGCTACTCTTCGAGGACTTTGGTGGTCTTTTTGATAGATTTGGCATCCTTTAGACTGACATCAAAGACCTTCCCCAAACTCTTCACTGGCAACTCAGTAATGGACAGAATGGTGTCCCCAGCTAGTGAAAAGTGGAACTTGTCCACTACACACCCCTTCTTCAGTACCAATGACGTAGACTTGCTGGGTTTGAAGCTCATCCTTGCCCATGCAATGAGCTCTTCTAGACCTTGAAGAATCCACCTGGTTCGTGGCACTGAGGATGTGGTAATCATAGGATCATCCACGAAGGCCCTGATTGAGAGATGTCTCGTGCTGGATTTTGTCTTTGGGCCTCGGCATTCAACCTATCAAAGTCTCATCTGAATAATTGCGTTAACTTTAAAGCAGATTTCAGAAGGTGCAATGGCATCTTTGTGATTGCTCTTGTTAAAGTAACAGGAGGGCTGCCATCTTTGTATAGTTTTCATCTTTCCAGTGTGGTTCCTAACATCTACTTTGGCTTCTAAACCTTCTTGGCATAAGACAAAGGCAAGCTGAACTTATTTTAAGCTAATTAAAGTTCCAAGCCTCTACCTCACAACTTCTTACAATTATATACACACTGGTTAGTTTATATGAGCTTAAACATAGATAATAACACTTCTTTATATTGTTCGCTCTACATTTGCATATTTTATAGGGTTCTCAGTTGGTTTGCATATCAATTTTGTATCCCAGAATTCAACAATCTGTTCAAACAATTTGTTTATCCCTGTCAATTTGTTAAACTGATGGTTTAAAAGAAGACCAGATCTAGTGGACTGCTTTTCTAGAGTGGTCTCAAACTTGGTCAACAATGTCTTTTAAAACTTAAAACATATTGAAAAGGAGCTTATTTTTATTCATTGTAGCCTGATGAGGAGCTGGTCAGTTCAGTTTGCACCACTGACTCACAGTGTGTAGCACCATAATCTTAATGCTCAAAATGGAGAAGTAAAGCAACAATGTAATCCTGAAATGATGTGTACTATGGAAAGGCGCTATATGAAAAACAACTTGCAAACAGCGGGGCTTAATTGCTAACAAATTAGAATGTAAGCCACCAACTCCAAGGACCTGAGTGGGACACCAGACCTGCCAAGCTTCCAACAGAACCACCAGGACGGCACTGGGACTACACATTTTTATCTGGAAGTTCCTTTGGATAAATGAATGCATGTAATAAAGCTAACATGTGCATAAATCTTCCATTTTTAGTTTTGTCACATGCAGCCATCCATTATGAAACTTGTCAAAGCCCGACTCAGAAGTTCTGGATGGCATGCAGGCTCTCCACACACATTTATATGAAGCTAATTTTAATGTCACTGATCACATTAACAGCACATCTTTGGACTGTGTGATAAAACTAGTAGTAAGTGCGGAATTGGGACAATGATGACACTCTACACAGGCCGCACAACAAGAGTCCTACCATGCCATCCCCCTAAAGCAATTGACATTGTTACTTCACTATAGCTCTGCAGGGTCTCGTTATGACCTGAAGAGTGTGCTGTCAAGAAAGCAGTGGGGCATCCACAGTGGGCAAGCTGGTAAAAAAAAACAAACAAGGGGGAAATCAGCAAAATGCACAAAGTTAAGTGTCCTTTATAACATCACCGCCTCGTAAATTACTATGGTAACAGGTCCACAGGGCTGAAACTCTGCATGGCCCAGTGAGAAAGGTTGAGAGTAAGATGTGAAGCAGAAAACGACAGCACAGCGTTGGCACATTACTGTACAAGCATGCTAATAAGGCCTGGCATGTGGCGACTGGGAGATCAAGCAATGCTGCCAGAGGCCTGAGTCACAGGGCAGCATGTAAAAGAGGCGCGTCTCCTTTATTTGATCATCAGTTGACTGGCAGACTCCGTGATAAGGATATATCCAGTTAAATCTAAAGGTGACCTTAACTAAAAGAGTATACAGTGTGGCAAATTAAGGCCACAGTGGACTCAAGTGGATGACTGCTCTTTTGTAGATCACATGATGTTCACATTTTGTTTATACAGCTATCTGTTAATTTTTGGTAAACATTTCTTACTCTGCTATGTAACGAAGAGCCTGAACTAGAAAAATTAAGAAAAATCAGGAAACAGCCCTGGATGGGGGGGCTTAAGGCCATCATAGAGCCCTAAAGTGCATGGAAACTTACACATTCACAATGTCACCAATGTGTTAGGATTACTGATGACACCTGTGCACACACACTCACACTCACTAATAACACACCAATTTGAAATTAAACTGTTTAATTTCTCCGGGGGCTTGATTTTACCGTATAATATCCGGCACTTTATAATGTCAGTCGTGTAAGTCAAATGCGGAAAACTCACGCTATTGGTCCAAGAGATTATGATACACTAACACCCACCTGAGAGAGTAACCACGGAGCACACGGCCTTTTATTTCTATGTATTGTGCCTACGTGACCACACGGTAATACCTAAACTATTCCGAAGCGACGTTTGCACTGATTTGTGTTTTTTATATCTCACACCCTCATACACCTTTATCGTAAGAGTATCCCTTATCTATGATGGAGCGTTAGATCAGGAGAAAATATGAGGCTGGTTTTACATTAAAAGTTGATGAAGTTGTGAAAGAAACTGGTAACTGTGCTGCTGCCACAAAATTCAATGTGCCTGAGAAACTGATGCGAGATTAGAGGAGGCAAGAAGATGTAATAAAAAAATTTTAATTGCCACATTTTTGAACGGGCATATAAGTCGGGGTCTGATTTTATGATCGATTTTTTGGGTTTCAAGACCTGACTTATACGTGAGTCTATACGGTATATATATATATATATATATATACTGTATATATATATATATATATATATATATATAAAATCTAACATCTGTCTGTCTGTATGTCTGTCTGCTTTTCACGAGAGAACTACTTTATCGATTTACATCAGGTTTTTTTCTATCATTTTCTTGAACATTCCAGTTGCTTTTGCAACTTCTTTCATTGCGCTAAGTATCATAGTTTGCTTGAATCGCACAAATCCAAGAGAGAGGCTACAGGCCAAGAAGAGGGGAAGCGGGCGGCAGGGCTGTCTTAACAGCATTATAGGCCCCTGGGAAAAGTAGTGCACTGGGGCCTCTACCTATACAAGCACTCAGCAAGTCACAGCATACATAGATTAGCATGGGGCCACCAAGCAACTGTCCAGCGTGCCCATGCGTTAAGACGGCCCTGGCAAACGGGGCCCTCCTCACTGACGCGCCAGCCTCCGTTTGAGTTACTCTAACTCTCAGCATGTGTTGGAGTGTACCTTGCCTCCCCTGTTTGTTCAGCAGACATTATCGTCTAGATATTGTAAAGGAGTAACGTTTGACGTTTTTGAGAGAAAGATCAGAGCTACATGCATTTTAGAGGGTAGCTGCTGATTGGCAGAGATATCACGGCCACGTGCTTTTCTGACTGGACATCGTTTTGAAAGGTATACGTCTGTGTATAGAAGGTCCTACAATTCACAGTGCATGTCAGGACAAAAATCAAGGCGTGAAGTATACAGAATTGTCTGTGGACCTTCAATGGTAAGGCACAGATCAGAGCAAGGGAATAAAGCCATTTCTAAAGCTTTAAGTGTTCCCAGGAGCACAATGGCGTCAGTAACTGGCAAATGGAAGTGGATTAGAACCACCAGGATTCTTTTTAGAAAAGGCTGTCCAGTCAAACTGAGTAACTGGACAAGCAGAGCCATGATGAAGGAGGTGACTAAGAACTCAATGATCACTCTAGCAGAGCTTCAGAAGTACTCTGCTGAGATGGGAGAACCTGTAAGAAAGAGGACCATCTCAGCAACACCCCATCAACAAGGTGTTTACAGTAACGTAGCTAGACGGAAGCCACTCTTGAGTAAAAGGCAAATGACAGCCTGCTTGGAGTTCATCAAACAATATTTAAAGGACTCTGAGAGAATGAGGACAAAGATTCTCTGGTCTGATGAGATATAAATTGAACTCTTTTGGGCACTATGTCTGGTGAAGATCAGGCACGGCTTATCACCTGTCTAATACCATGCCTAAGATGAAACATAACGGTGGCAGCATCGGACTATTGAGCTGCTTCTCAGCCCCAGGGCCAGGAAAATTGGTCAAAACTGAGAGAAGGGTACATGCAGCCAAATATGGAAAGCTCTATGAAGAAAACCTGCTCCAGAGTGCATGCCACCTCAGACTGGGAGTGACAGTTCAACTTTCAGCATGACAATAACCCGAAGCATACAGCCAAGAAAACAGTAGAGTGGTTTTGGGATAACTTTATACATATCCTTGGGTGGCCCAGCCATAGCCCAGACTTAAACTTCATAGAACATCGGTGGAGAGACCTGAAGATGGCAGTTTGCATACAGTTACCATCACATCCAAATGGAACTTGAGAGGCTCTTTAAGGAAGAATTCAAGAAAATAACCAGATGCTGGTATTCCAAGCTCATAGAGACCTACCCAAGAAGACATAAAGCTGTAATTGCTGCAAAAGGGACTTTTACAAAGATCCCTAATTAAGGCCCTGAATACTTCCATGAATTCATGAATTTGCACACCTTTCTGAAAACATGTTTTCACTTTGTCATTATGAGTTATTGAACACAGTTTGGTGGGAAGAAATGGGAAATGTATCCATTTAAAATTAAATGTACAATACAACAAATTGTGCAGAAAGCGAAGGGGTCTAATTAGTTTCTGAATCTGCAGTATATTAAGATTATTGATGCACTCTCTTGTATTGGGCCAATTTAGATGCACTGGGTGTTTGGTCTAATTGATCACACTAGAGCAGAAATTTACACTCACTAGTACACTGCAGAATCACCGTATATTAGGATTTTTGATGTCACACTTGATTACACTTGTGCACTCACTAATAGTGGGCAGAGTCACCATGTGTTAGGATCTTATTGGCACACTCACCTATACTGCCACAATTTAGAGTCACCATGTGTTAAGTTAAATTACGAAACTCACACCCACACTCATACTGACATAGACATATTCTGGGCAAATTTAGAGTAACCGTGTGTTAGTTTAACTGAATACACTCAGACGCGGACTTCTACACATTAATATTGAGTCACGGTACATTGGGATTATTAATGACATTTGTACACTGTCATTTCTAGAGGTCCACAGCTCTAAACAGATGGCCAGTTTTTAAATAAATAATCACGGCACTCGTGGCTTAAGGAACGGGTGTGATAGTGTGGTGGGAGCAGTTCCCGGGTGCGATATGGGCATGGGTGTTTCCACTCTGAAGTGTACATATGCAGGATCTCCTGTGTCTGTAATTGATGCCAGGAGCTGCTAATCGCCACACCTATGCCACGTCCCCATTATAAATAGGAGAAGTGTGAGTGCAGAGGGTAGAAATAAAGAAAAGAGAACAAGAAATGGATGGAGGTTAAGGAAAAAAGAAGGCAGGAAGCTGTAAAAGCCGGTGCAGGAGTGTGTGAGAGCAGGCTCGCTGGATAGCAGGCAGGCAGCTGGGAGGAAAGCCCCAGAAAGGAGTGCTTGGCCAACACTCGGTGGAGGCGATAGATAGATAGATAGATAGATAGATAGATAGATAGATAGATAGATAGATAGATAGATAGATAGATAGATAGATAGATAGATAGATAGATAGATAGATAGATAGATAGATAGATAGATAGATAGATACTTTATTAATTCCAAGGGGAAGTTCACATACTCCAGCAGCAGCATACTGATACAAAAAAACAATATTAAATTAAAGAGTGATAACAATGTAGGTATACAGACAATAACTTTGTATAATTTTAACATTTACCCCCGCGGGTGGAATTGAAGAGTCGCATAGTGTGGGGAAGGAACGATCTCCTCAGTCTGTCAGTGGAGCAGAACAGTGACAGCAGTCTGTCGCTGAAGCTGCTCCTCTGTCTGGAGATGATACTGTTTAGTGGATACAGTGGATTCTCCATTATTGACAGAAGGCTGCTCAGTGCCCGGCGCTCTGCCACAGATGTCAAACTGTCCAGCTCCATGCCAACAATAGAGCCTGCCTTCCTCACCAGTTTGTCCAGGCGTGAGGCGTCCCTCTTCTTTATGCTGCCTCCCCAGCACACCACCACGTAGAAGAGGGCGCTCGCCACAACCGTCTGATAGAACATCTGCAGCATCTTATTGCAGAAGTTGAAGGACGCCAGCCTTCTAAGGAAGTATAGTCGGCTCTGTCCTCTCTTACACAGAGCATCAATATTGGCAGTCCAGTCCAGTTTATCATCCAGCTGCACTCCCAGGTATTTATAGGTCTGCACCATCTGCACACAGTCACCTCTGATGATCACGGGGTCCATGAGAGGTCTGGGCCTCCTAAAATCCACCACCAGCTCCTTGGTTTTGCTGGTGTTCAGTTGTAGGTGGTTTAAGTCGCACCATTTAACAAAGTCCTTGATGACGTTCCTATACTCCTCCTATACTGAGGTCTGTCTGTAAGATAGTCCACGATCCATGCCACCAGGTATGAATCTACTCCCATCTCTGTCAGGTTGTTCCTAAGGAGCAGAGGTTGGATGGTGTAGGAAGCATTCACTCCAGGTGGATGGTTCCAAGGAGCTGGAGTGACCGGGAGTATGGACAGCTTGCTGCGTAAGGCTGAAAAGGCTGTGGGAGTCGAGTAGGCTTGGGAGGGTGAACCTCAGCATGAACGCCCTGGCCGTTGGGGAACCTGAGTCTCGGTCCAATGAAACTGCTGTACGTAACCAGGGGATGTAAGGCAACCGGACCAGGAGAGAGTCAGCTGCACCTACATATAGGACGACTCCCCAGTGGTAAGGCCCGTATGGGAGAAGCCAGGGAGCCACCAGCTAAAAGAAGAAGGCACCAGGTTTTTATAAAGGACAGCTTTCAGCCAGTATTTTAACCTCGTTTGTTTTTTTAATGGAATTATTTATTGGCATTTTAGCCTCCACTTATTGCACCTGCTTTTATGGATTATTTATTTATTAACTTTGAGTACTGCACTTTATTTGGACAGATTGTTTAGTTTTGATGATTGTTTTAATAAAAGTCCTTGTACACTTTACACCTTCCCCTTGCTCCAAGTATGATTTGTCCTCATCTGCCAGCTCATTTGGTTACGTGACTGATGGTGTTGGGTTCAAAAGGCTCCCAGAAGAGAAGAGGGAGCATGGAGCAGGACACACACACACACACACACACTCACAAACACTGGAGATCTGTTAGGACACACTAACTCATGCTGGGGCAATATGGAGTCACCATGTGTTAGGGCTAACTGATCACACTTCGGCACACAATTACACCCATTGGTACTGGGCACAGTCACCGTGCGTTAGGATTATTGATGACACCTGGGGACACATAAACACACTATACAGCCCCAATTTAAAGAGAATGTGCATTAAGCTGATTGATGACACTCACACTAACTCATCACAGAGCCATCATAGTTTAATTCAGAATTTAACTCAAACTGTGGGGCGGGCCCCCCTAGGGGGACATGAAGTAACAAAAAGGGGGGCGCAAAGATGTGAAAAAATGAAAACAAGAAAATATGAAAAATACATCTATTGAAACCAAAACAAATTAACTTAAACTACATTCTGATACTAGAAAAATAAATATATAGTTAGTTATGTCGATAAAAGTTAAGTAGGTATAATAAAATATGCATCGATTATATATCATTAATTAAAAAAGAACAAATTGGTATTAGTGGGCTCCTTTCAAAAAAACGTAAGGGGGGGCGCGATTAAAACTGCTATGAAAACTCAGGTCTCAAATACTTAAAGATTGAGAAACTCTGGTTTAATTCATAACACTCTGGGCAGAGACACCGTGTGATAAGGCCATGTCAGATTAGATGACTTTTTCCAGTAATATAGCTGTCATTTATATATTCGTAGCCAGTCAGAGTCAGTCAGCGACGAGATAGTCACCTAGTGAGACATTTCCAGTGACTCTCTCCAACTAGTCAGTGACTTGCTCTGACAAAATCAAAGAAGTTGTCATAAAACACTGGCAGCCAATGAAAACTCATCCAGAAGTACAATGCGTATGATGCAGCAATGAGGAATGAGGAATGCGGGTGTTTTCTTTTTACAAACAGAAGAGAAGATCATCTGCCTGATGCTTCATGTTTTATGTGCCATGGCAGAATGGAAAAAGGAAAAGGGGGTGAGATTGGGGCTGAGCTTGCCGTGCCCGTTAACCCTTTGTTAGGCAGTGCGCTGTTGGCTGTCACAAACACATGTGAGCACGACTGTTGGAAGGTAAATCAGACATGTCCACCGATTTTCATTTGTGTAAATTGACATAGTCCGGTGATGGGATCAAGAACTTCAGTCAGCAAGTCTGACACAGTAAGTGACCAGATGTTGCATAATGTGACATCGGCTTCAGACTCATTGTGTTTTAGGATTAACATTGATGGCGCTTGAGGACACACTCACATTAAGTCATACTGGGTCAATTTAGGGTTTTTTATGTGTTAGGGCTGATTGATCACACTCACTTGGACACCACAGAGTCACCATATTTTAGGACTATTAGTGCCACCTACAGACCCTCACACTTACACATACAGCTATAATCTGTGTGTGGAGTTAATGGATTATACTTGGATACACTCCTACATGGGCGGCATGGTGGCGCAGTGGGTAGCGCTGCTGCCTCGCAGTTGGGTGATCTGGGGACCTGGGTTCGCTTCCCCGGTCCTCCCTGCGTGGAGTTTGCATGTTCTCCCCGTGTCTGCGTGGGTTTCCTCCGGGCGCTCCGGTTTCCTCCCACAGTCCAAAGACATGCAGGTTAGGTGGATTGGCGATTCTAAATTGGCCCTAGTGTGTGCTTGGTGTGTGGGTGTGTTTGTGTGTGTCCTGCGGTGGGTTGGCGCCCTGCCCAGGATTGTTTCCTGCCCTGTGTTGGCTGGGATTGGCTCCAGCAGACCCCCGTGACCCTGTGTTCGGATTCGGAAAATGGATGGATGGATGAACACTCCTACATTTTCCAGTTCAGGCAAATGGCACTAAGTGTTAAGATTATTGATGAAATTCATGCCCACATTCAAATTTGCTAATACAACGGCAAATTAGAGTCACCATGTGTTCGGCTAATTTCTTACACTCAGACACAAATTAACACACACTAGTCCAGGGCCAAGTCGCAGTGCATTTGGTTCATTCATGAAATGAAGTGCCACGCTCACACTTGCTAACAAAGGGCCAACTTAGAGTTATGATGTGTTAGGCTAACTGATTACACCCAGGCAGACGGCCGCACTCACTAAAGCTGGCCCAATTCTAGTATCGTCGTGTCTTTTCTTATTTGACAGTGCTTTCTCAGGTATGCACACTCACTTATGCAGCGTCACCATGATTTACATTAACAGCAGGTAGATTTCCTAGACCCCAAGTGACCCAGCTGCCAAGGTGTTGAATGTGATGAGCTGTTGGGCAACCAGCAGTACTGGTGTGGTTACATTGGTGGGCATGCAAGAAACAAATTGAGACCCTCCACCTCTTCAACCAACAGACTAGTGTTCAATTTCCATCTTAGTTCCTGTCTTTGTGTTCCTAAGAGCTGACTCTCAATTTGCAAAGATGGATTAACTGGACTCTAAACTGACCTGGTGTGGGTGAGTGTGCCTTCAGGTGGTCTGCTGTGAGGCCTGATACTATAAAGAGAGACCCCAGTTTCTTTACAGCCCTGTAATATTTTAAAAGGGTAGAGAAAGTGACTGTATGATAGGAATGTGCACAAAAAGGTGGCTGTAGTGGTTCAGGCCCCTGGCAATCTTCCCCTACCTGTTGGTTTCCTCCCATTAGGAAAATGTGCCTCAATGATATGTAAAGTGCCTTGTTAAAGCTAGGTAGGCTACTCTTTGCTATCCATCGACATAACACGTGCTCTTTAACAGGGGTGTCACTACAATGGGGCATGTATTTTTTTAGAAGCACAATACAGTGACTGAAATGAAGCTTGTGGAAGAAATCGTTACCTTAAATATACAGTGGTGTGAAAAACTATTTGCCCCCTTCCTGATTTCTTATTCTTTTGCATGTTTGTCACACAAAATGTTTCTGATCATCAAACACATTTAACCATTAGTCAAATATAACACAAGTAAACACAAAATGCAGTTTGTAAATGGTGTTTTTTATTATTTAGGGAGAAAAAAAAATCCAAACCTACATGGCCCTGTGTGAAAAAGTAATTGCCCCCTGAACCTAATAACTGGTTGGGCCACCCTTAGCAGCAATAACTGCAATCAAGCGTTTACGATAACTTGCAATGAGTCTTTTACAGCGCTCTGGAGGAATTTTGGCCCACTCATCTTTGCAAAATTGTTGTAATTCAGCTTTATTTGAGGGTTTTCTAGCATGAACCGCCTTTTTAAGGTCATGCCATAGCATCTCAATTGGATTCAGGTCAGGACTTTGACTAGGCCACTCCAAAGTCTTCATTTTGTTTTTCTTCAGCCATTCAGAGGTGGATTTGCTTTTGTGTTTTGGGTCATTGTCCTGTTGCAGCACCCAAGATCGCTTCAGCTTGAGTTGACGAACAGATGGCCGGACATTCTCCTTCAGGATTTTTTGGTAGACAGTAGAATTCATGGTTCCATCTATCACAGCAAGCCTTCCAGGTCCTGAAGCAGCAAAACAACCCCAGACCATCACACTACCACCACCATATTTTACTGTTGGTATGATGTTCTTTTTCTGAAATGCTGTGTTCCTTTTACGCCAGATGTAACGGGACATTTGCCTTCCAAAAAGTTCAACTTTTGACTCATCAGTCCACAAGGTATTTTCCCAAAAGTCTTGGCAATCATTGAGATGTTTCTTAGCAAAATTGAGACGAGCCCTAATGTTCTTTTTGCTTAACAGTGGTTTGCGTCTTGGAAATCTGCCATGCAGGCCGTTTTTGCCCAGTCTCTTTCTTATGGTGGAGTAGTGAACACTGACCTTAATTGAGGCAAGTGAGGCCTGCAGTTCTTTAGACGTTGTCCTGGGGTCTTTTGTGACCTCTCGGATGAGTCGTCTCTGCGCTCTTGGGGTAATTTTGGTCGGCCGGCCACTCCTGGGAAGGTTCACCACTGTTCCATGTTTTTGCCATTTGTGGATAATGGCTCTCACTGTGGTTCGCTGGAGTCCCAAAGCTTTAGAAATGGCTTTATAACCTTTACCAGACTGATAGATCTCAATTACTTCTGTTCTCATTTGTTCCTGAATTTCTTTGGATCTTGGCATGATGTCTAGCTTTTGAGGTGCTTTTGGTCTACTTCTCTGTGTCAGGCAGCTCCTATTTAAGTGATTTCTTGATTGAAACAGGTGTGGCAGTAATCAGGCCTGGGGGTGGCTACGGAAATTGACCTCAGGTGTGATACACCACAGTTAGGTTATTTTTTAACAAGGGGGCAATTACTTTTTCACACAGGGCCATGTAGGTTTGGATTTTTTTTCTCCCTAAATAATAAACACCATCATTGAAAAACTGCATTTTGTGTTTACTTGTGTTATATTTGACTAATGGTTAAATGTGTTTGATGATCAGAAACATTTTGTGTGACAAACATGCAAAAGAATAAGAAATCAGGAAGGGGGCAAATAGTTTTTAACACTACTGTATATCTATACTAGCCGTCCCCCACAGCTCTGCCCGTAGTGAAACAGGACAAATTTTAAAAATCAATAAATAAAAAGGTATTGCTAGCTAAGTGGAGGCAAGGTACACTCCAAAACACAGAGATGGACCGACTCCCCAGTTCTGACGTCATACTTCCCCTCCCCTTGGCCCGCAGACACTGTCTCGGATTAGCGTGAATATATCACTCCTGTAAGAGAACTATGATTCTTAACGTGATTAGAGAAGTCGCAAAATCAACTAGAATGTTCAAGCAAATTATAGAAAAAAACCCGATCTAAATCCGTTAAGTTGTTCTCTCATTCGTTTAACTAAGGGGATGTAAAATACGCCCTGAGGCTGGCGCGTGAGTGAGGACGGCCCCCACCTCCCTCCCCTCGTCCCGCTGTGTCTCTCGGATTTGCGCATATAAATCAGTACCACAAGTGAACTATGATACTTAGCACGATGAGAGAAGTCGCAAAATCAATTAGAATGTTCAAGCAAATTATAGAAAAAAACCCAATCTAAATCCATTAAGTAGTTCTCTCGTGAAAAGCGGACAGACATATGGACAGGCAGACAGACAGGCATTGAATTTTATATTTATCGATATTAATAATCAACACAAAGAACCAGAGAGGAGGAATGTTGTCCGTTGTGTCATTTATTTCTCTTCACAAAGAGAGATACACTCCATGAATGGTCACAAGAGCGAGAGCTTTATTTATAGATAACTAAATTTACATAACAGTGCTGAATTGATGCTTACTCTGATTGGTTCATTAGCTTGCATTCAATCTGATTGGCCAAAAGACATGAGGTGTTTTAGCAGAAAGTATAACCAGCTTACAAACTCCAAAATAAAAGTCTCATTTCTGCTACATTCTTGGTCCTTACAATTTTTTTCAATACTTCTTGAGTTCCTGTGTAGGTGACATCTGTCAAGTCTTACTGGGGTCGTGAAAGTCAGCCAACTTCTTGAACCATCACCCAGGGCCTTCTTGTACTTTTATCTGGTTTCCTGATGTGCTTGAACAGATTTCTGACATTTATTAACCCTTTTATTCTACTTTTAAGACAGATGCTATATTTTAAATTGGAAAGCATACCAAAACACTTTATGTGCAGTAATTATATTACCCCTAAATGACTATATGATCGCTAAGTCTCATTGTTCTTCCACAAGCTGTAGCTTGCTTCTTGGCTGTAGACATACCCACTGAAGCCTGACCCCCAGCTTTAATGAATCTCTATGGGGAAAATCATCCACACTTTAAGTAATCCAACAAAATTATGAACATTCATTGATCAACACACCTTCATATACACATCAAGGAAGGAAATTACCAATAGTTCATACTAAATGTACCCGATTGGCTGTTATTGTGAGTTATTTATTGATCTGCTTTCTGTTTGCTTTTTGAACCCCTGGATTCATATTGTGTAAGGAAGACATCATTTGAAATTATTCATGTAAGTTTCACATAATGCTGCTGTTTGTAATTTACAAAATTATAGAGTTTGAAATTTGAAAACTGACTGGTGGTTGTGAGAATCCTGCCGCTGTAAATATCTGCAGGTAACTAACAGCAAATACAACTGACGGTTGCTTCACTTACTTCAACATTAAAGGTAGTCATCCTCTTTTGCATCACCACTATTTTCTGAGGCACATCTCAAGATATTTTAAATACAAAAAGAATTGTATAATGTTCCTGATGTTACATGCATATTTTTAGAGAAATTAAACACACAGAACTAAAAGTAGGCATTAATTTGTCACTGGGAATTTAAGTGTAACAAATCCTGTCTTATAAAGTGCCACTTCTCTTTTCTGAGCCATTGCCCACCAAAAGGTCTGTGCGTGTCACTGCTGGATGAGCCAGACAAAGTTTGGAAGTGAAGCATTGACGGGTAAATCTATAGTCGTCGACTTACGACCTGTGCGACTTACAACATTTCGACTTACGGGCAAAACGACAGTTTTTGCCATGCTAGCTCCATATCCTGTGACTTATTCATCACAATCTCAGTTTATTACCTGCAGCGATTTCAATTACGTTCAGTTACATACATCCATCCATCCATTATCCAACCCGCTATATCCTAACTACAGGGTCACAGGGGTCTGCTGGAGCCAATCCCAGCCAACACAGAGCACAAGGCAGGAAACAAACCCTGGGCAGGGCGCCAGCCCACTGCAGCGTTCAGTTACATTTGTCTTAAAATTACAGGAAAAAAGGCAATTGATCTTGACACAAAATTTGAAGGGGATTAAGTAGAACACTGTCGGGCAACCGGTGTGCACCGTGGAATTTTCCATGGGCGCCGCGAAAACTTTTGTAAAATATTTAAAATTGCTAGTGTTTTTGAAGTTTTGGAAGCTCTTATCTCTGTGAGCAAGGTTTTTCAACACTTACGGAAATGAAGTCTAAGAAATGCGAGAGACTTCAAATGATCGACAAGGAAATGCGCGTCTGTCTTTCGAAAATTGATCCTCACATCAATCTCATATGTGCTGAAAAACAATCTCAATGTTCACATTAATTAAATTTAAGATTTATCCTTTGATTCCTTTATTAATAAAATGTCTTTCAAACTTGTAAAATTAACTGTTTTTATTGGCGATTGTCCATAGATTGTGTCATCACGACTTTATTTATAGGCAGTCCCTCAGGTGCGCCGTGAAAGAAAATTTTTGGACTTAGTGCTCCGCAACTCGAAAAAGGTTGCCTTTCGCTGAAGTAGAATGAGGGAGGAAAGAAAGCGAATGCGATCGAAAGTGAGTTGTATTTATCCCATTGTGTTATACATTACTATACATACTGTCAGGTCTGAATACATACATCAGTCCACCTTACATCCAGACTGACTTACGACCGGTCTGTTGGAACCTAACGTGATCATAAGTCGATGACTTCCTGTTAGTCTGCCAACAAAGGAGTGCATTTACTCCACTTCTGTACTGTCACTTCCAATAATCGACTTTTGCATTATAAGAAATATTGGTGAAAAGCACTACACAATAAAAGCATAGAAACTGGACAACAGCTGTGAAATTTTCATAGAGGACTTCCTTTATCAGGGGTGTAGCCAGGTGGGTGTTCAGATAAGTCATTTGACCAACCCTAAAAAAATAAAACATAATAAACACTTTGTCTCTGTAAAATACCCTTAAAAAATACAAAATATACAAATTAGATACAGTGAGGAATGGGCAGGAGCCTGGACTAGCTGGGGACATCCTCAGTTGGGGAGGTCCTGGAGACAGCATGCTTAGGACACTGTCTCCCCCTGAATGCTAGATGGCAGCTCCCATTGGTTGCAGCAGTTCAAGCATATCAGGTAACCAGGTGAAGGTCAGGTGGACAACAAAGAACAGGAATGTATCAGGAACAGGTTGATGTAACACACCAAATGTATGACTAACAGATCAGCAGATGTCCTGTACACAATTAAACTGGACAGTTGTCACATATATGGAGATTTCAAGGGTAATATCTAAACTAGGAAATAATGGAGAAAGACGTTTATTTAGGCTGGTTCTGCTCTATGCTTTTAACCAATCAGAGTGTGAAATGTACCCATTGATTGTTATGCAAATGAAGTTGCTTATAAAATAGACCTACAGCTTGAATATATTAGGAGAAATACTGTACAGCAACGGTTGTGGAAACTGAAGCTTCTGGGCATAGCTGTTTATTTCCGATGGGTTCCTGCACATGTAGGTGTTCTGGGAAATTTGGTAGCTGATAACTTGGCTAAACAGCCACTGTGTAAAGGGGAATTAAAAGTCTTAATAAAAAAGTCCATGAAGTCAATATGGCAACGGAGCTGGGTTAAAGATAAGAAAAGACGGCTTTTACGTGAAATTCAGAAGGTGATGGGAAAAAGCAAAGTAGGAGGTAGAAATAATAATAACTAGGGGGATTCGCTCCCTGCTCACTTCGCTCGCCAAACTGCACCAGCCACTTTGTGTCTCACGTTGTGAAGAGGGGGGCTGAACGCACCTCAAGGAGATGCAGTCGCTCCTCTCAAACCCCTTCTTAAATACTGATACAATAGGAAAAATGTAGTTTTTTTTTACCTCCTCTTTGCTCGATCAGCTGCTGGCTTGCTTGTGCTGTTGTGCCGTGTGATCTGCATCTCGCACCGTGGTTAGAACATTTAAAAGCCTGTGCAGCAGCTGTCCTTTTGTCTCACTGCCTTGTCTCTCTTCTCCCCCAGACATCCTCTGCTCCTGTTGGGGGTCCCGCTCCCAAGGTGTGCCCCTATGAAGAGGAAGATTTTCTATTCTTTGAATTGAGAGACGGAACTGTCCCCTCCGACTACACATAGAGCTCGATTCACTCTTGAAAGAGACTTATGTTTGTTTGAAGTGTCTGAATAACATTTCTGACTCTAAAATCTCCTGTGTATCTGTGCAACTCTGTGACTCAAGCGTGACAGCGTATGTGGATTTCACTTTCACCAAACAACCTATCTTTTAATTCTCGCAGATACGCCTTTTCATTGGGAAGAAACACTACTTTTCCCTGATGGCAACACAAATTAGATAATCTACAAGTCTCCAACTTAAAGTTTAAATCCGAACAATATATTCAATCTCTTTTTGCTGTTCCGTTATTTCACTGAGTAATAATTTCCATTTATTTGCGCTAATGCGATTTTTACTATCGTTTTTTTTTGAGACTTTCAAATTTTAGTACTTTTATTACCTCTAACCTGCTCTGCATGTTTATTGCGCCAACGTTTTTGAATTCTTTAGTATGTTCTACTTTGTCATCTACTCTTTGCCTTTTATTTCCGGCCCTGGACGTGGTTAAATCTCTTGGCATAAAGTCTCGTCTCGCTGGACGTGAAAGTGTCTCTCTGAGAAAGAGAACGTCTTGTCCGAAGCTAAAAAGTCTCATCACGTCCCAAGATTTTTTTATATAATAAAGAGATAATAATTTATTTTATTTATAGGCGCCTTTCAAGGCATACAAGGACACCTTACAGAGCACATTAAAAACAACAGTCACAACATAAAATTAATAAAATATTACAGTAAAATAAAACCAGAATAAATACAATAATACAATTGAATTTAAATTTATCAGCTAAAATTATCAAACAAAGTAAGTCAGCTCAAAAAGTTTTAAGATGAGATTTAAAGGAAGGAAGAGAGTTGCTATTACGAATTGTCACGCACACGTGCTTCGGAGACAGTCAATAAACCCGCAGGTGAGTAAAAGATCGCGAGACGAAGGGCTACCGAAGAGTAGTAACCTCTCTCTCTCTCTCTCTCTCTCTCTCTTCCTGCAGAAACAAAGAAGAGAAGTAAACGTTCGTTCTGCAGAGCCAAAATGGCTGACTTGTCCTTCCGTCCCTCCAGGATGACGTCACGTTCAAGTCGAAGCCATGACGTAATTTCCCCTTAATTTCCTGTAGCCATCTTTAGTTCTGTATAAATACCCCTATGTTTGCACTGTTATTTTGTCAAATGTTTTGGTTGATCCCTATTTTGAGATGACTTTATTTTGACCTGTCCACTGGACATTATACGGGGAGGTTCCCCAAAACTTTGTGCGACTGGCTACAGGAAATTAAGAAGGGGAAGTGACATCATGGCTTTGACTTGAATGTGATATCATCAAGGGACAGAAGAACAAGTTGGCCATTTTAGACCCATGGTACAGACATTTACTTCTCATCTTTGTTTCTGCAGGAACAGAGAGAGATAGATTAGTACCCTTCGGTAGCCCTTCGTCTCGCAATCTTTTACTCACCTGCGGGTTTGTTGACTGCCTCCAAAACGCACGTGCGTGACAGGATGTCTTGTGGAAGAGAGTTTCATAGGCGAGAGGCTGCTCGACTGAAGACTCTGAACCCCACTGTAGTCAAGTGAGCACGACGGATAATAAGATAGATAGATAGATAGATAGATAGATAGATAGATAGATAGATAGATAGATAGATAGATAGATAGATAGATAGATAGATAGATAGATAGATAGATAGATAGATAGATAGATAGATAGATAGATAGATACTTTATTAATCACAAGGGGAAATTCACAGATAGGAAGAAGATCTAAGGATACGAGAAGGAACGGAGATGTGAGGATGATCAGAAAGACAAGGGGGTGCCAGATTATGAAGGGTCTTGTAAGTAATAAGCAGAATCTTAAAATCAATGTGGTATTTAATAGGGAGCCAGTGAAGCTGTTGAAGGACAGGAGTAATGTGTTCTAAGGAAGGGGTTCTAGTAATAATACGGGCTGCAGCATTCTGAACCAACTGGAGTTTGTAAAGGAGTTTGTGAGGAAGACCAGAAAGGATAGAATTACAATAATCAATACAAGATGTCACCAGAGCATGAACAAGAATAGCTGAAAGAGATGGACGTAAACGGCTGAATTTACGTAGATGGAAATAGAGAGACTGAGTGACATTATTAATATGTGCCTCGAATTTTAAGGTACTATCACGAATAACACCTAAGCTCTTAACCTGGGAGGAAGAAGAGATAGGAAATAGAAGAAGGAAATAAGATAAGAGGAGGGAGGAAGTCGTAATCACAAGCTTATGTCTCAGGCACACAGGATTAAACTACTCACTGTACAGGATAAACAGACATGGCACCGGGTTATACAGTAGGTGTTTTATTCCTGAAGCAGTAAAACATGTATTACTGGAGTGCACTGCATAAAGGGAGCAAAGAACACATCTGTCAGTCAGTCATCGTCCAACCCGCAGGGTCACAGGGGTCTGCTGGAGCCAATCCCAGCCAGCACAGGGCACAAGGCAGGAACAAACCCTGGGCAGGGTGTCAGCCCACTGCCAGGCATGCACATCTTTTTGAAAAAATTAAATCTTTGGGACAGGAGGTTTTTACAATAGAAAGTATATTGGTAGTTTAGTATTCTCAAAATGCATATATTAATTTTTAAAAAATATTGGACTTTTTGATGCTACCTGCAGTAGGGTGTGCTTCCTGAGTCTCCACTCCACACTCCAGCTCAGTAGGTGGCAGTAATGCACCTTTTACATTGGTCTGCCAACCGCCATAAAAACCCAGAAGAAGAAGAATATTTGACCATTCTGATCATGCTGTAGAAGAATACTCCCTGTTCAAGCATTAGCTGAGTAATAAATGACACAAATGGACAACCTCACCTCTTGCCTGATTACTGACTCAGAGGTTTTATCAAAATTGTCCCGGTTGAGGATAAGCTTCTTTCTTTAATTAAGGTGTTTGGTTTCTACTTCTTACAGTTGTGTCCCTTTTCTTTATACTCCATTCTGATTGCACCACTCCACCACTTTGTTTCTTTACTACATAAACTTCCACAGGAAGCCAGTCGTTCAAAGTGCCCACATTAACATGGTGTAAGGAAAGTAATGCTACACCTTAACTGAGCAGCCCAAATTAATTATTTCAAACGATTGGTAGGGGAGGGTCAGGTTTCTGTGTAATCTGAGCGCCAGTGACTTGGGTGATAGTTGCAGCCCACGCCAACTGGAAAGCAATCAAGTTATGTATTGAATCTCTCAATAAAGTAATGCATGCAGGCCACTGGGGTGCACTCAGCATGAGAAATGCTTATGTAAGAACATGATCTGTGAAAACAAACATCAGAATGAGACAGTAGAGGTGATAAAAGAAGGGGCTGGTGGGGATGACATTATGTGTGAAGGGTTTCCTGAGAACAGATAGTGCTGTAGGCTGCCTGCGCCAGGAGCGTGATGGATTGTTTGGAAGGCCGATTGACTGCTTGGGAGCAAAAGAAGGCTGCCAAGGCAGAGTGATGGTCGCAGTGGAGATATTTACATGTGTCAGCAGTGCTATGTGGCTCCACCCCTAGCTCCTCCTTTTCCTGTATTTGTCCCGCCCTGTCAGATCAGTGCCTGTTGCTATGCAACATTAATTGAGCATCATTCTACTGGATGTCAGTCAGTCAGTCATTCTCCAACCCGCTATATCCTAACACAGGGTCACGGGGTCTGCTGGAGCCAATCCCAGCCAACACAGGGTGCAAGGCAGGAACAAATCCCGGGCAGGGCACACACACACACACCAATCACACAATAGGGATAATTTAGGATCGCCAATGCACCTAACCTGCATGTCTTTGGACTGTGGGAGGAAACCAGAGCACCCGGTGGAAACCCACGCAGACACAGGGAGAACAAGCAAACTCCATGCAGAACCCAGGTCTCCTTACTGCGAAGCAGCAGCGCTACCACTGCGCCACCGTGCTGCCCCTTCTACTGGATACGTACCATATAATAAAACACTAAGCTCTGTGGGTGTGTGTCTTGCCCCTCAGTGCAATCTGATTGGTCAGATTAACTTTGGTGTGATTGGTCAGTTTGGTTTTGGAGGTGCAATTGAAAGAGGAAGTGCGAGTGTGAGACACATGAGGAGGAGAAAAGGCATAGGAGTCACACTGAGAGAGTTGAATAAAAAGATGGAAAATATAAAAGTGGACAGTAGGCAAGTCAAGGTGCCTCAAAAATAATGACAGAGTCTGAGCAGAAGGCCTTATGGGAAAACACTTGAGAGAGACAGTGCCAGTCAAGAGAGGTTCAGACGTGGATATCAAGAAAAGGCACTAAATGTACATGTTGAGCAACTGATAGCAAATGTTTTTGAAATTATTCTATTGCAGTACCTGTCATCGAAATAAAAGGATACGTGTCTGTGTGTCTGTCTGTGTGTCCATCCAGTTGCTGTGTCTCTCTCACTCCAAACGATGGTGCATCACAAACAGTTTAAGTAATAAATTGCATTGCATTTCTCATTCCAATAAGTGGAGCATCACAAACATTAACTCTGCTTTTAAGATTCCCAAACCAAATGGCATAAAACAGAGACATACATATAGTATGGTGCACCGCAAGTGTTAATGCTGAGGTCCATGTTGATCACTTAGATTTCCAGCTGTCTTAGCACAACTAGTATTATAATAAAATGCTAAGGCCTATCACACAGTCACTCGCATACCATTAGGGCTAGAACATTGATCTTGGTTTTAATCGAAAGTGTATGACTTCATATGTTCTACTAATTCAAAAGTAAATTCATAAGTATTGGAAACCTGGGGGCCATGATTAGTGATTGTATGTTTAATACAAAGTGATCAAGAAAGCAAGTGATAACCACCACGATGGCAGAAAGATAGAGAACAGCAGCAACATCTGCTGAGCAACAAGCACATTGTAAGGCGATTAAGTGATTTAGAATGAGAAAGAATAAGAAGACAAGATACTAAAACACATAGACAAGCAAGAAGTGATCCTGAATATAACATTTTAGTTAGCGCCCGCCTGGTGGCCAAAAAAGTGGACCTCATAGTGACGTGTGGTTGTGTGTTTACTGCGATTCGATCAAGATACCAAGCGATAACCACCAGAAAGAACAAAATAGAGCTGTGACATGTGGAGAGCATCAAGTACATCACAGGTGAAAAGCATGGTCCCCGTGTTCAGAATTGACTGTCAAGTGTAAGTATTGTGCTCATTGATCATCGAATATCTAACTTTATTAAACGTAAATAAAACACATGTAGAAGTAAACCCCCCAAGGAAGACAGGACAAGTTCAATCAATTAGCTTTTTATTCAGTCACAGTTGAGTACCTGGATTTGACATTGCAAGGCAGAAGAGCAAAGTTACATTTTGTTCTATTGGCTTTTTATAATTTCTTCTTCCTCCCCCTTGCTCTTAATTATAACAAAAAATATAATATCATTTACTTAAGCATTTTATTTTGTTACGCTAATGGGCCATCTGTTCTTATTTTTTCACTTGTCAGATAGATCCTAAAGAATGAAAAGTCATCTTTCCTGTGTCAAATAGACACGTTCCTAAAGAAACTGAAAATTTTCCTGGGTCGGCTTACTGCACCCTGTCTTATGACAGTCGCCTGTATGAATAATCTGCCGTTATAGCAAAATGGTTTTGTCAGCTATTAACCCAAAGTAGCTTGCAAGCAGTTAATTTTTCTTTCACACATGGCAAAGTGATCTGTGGTTATCTGGTGTGATGGACGGCCGGTGTTTCAGTCTGGCTGGGACGTCCCTGAACAAAAAAAAGGAGGAAGAGCAGGCTTTTCAGGGCACTGAATCCCCTGGGACGCTAGGTGGCAGCTCCCCTGGATGGAAATGGTTCCCCAAATTCCCTCAGGGCATCATGGGACATGGAGTCCATTTCCTTAGCCCTGTTGGGTGCCATGGGTGCCGCCAGGGAGAGCTCACAAGGAACCTGGGGACTCCTACTGTTATTATGACCCGGAAGTACTTCAGAGGCACGAGGACGGAAGCCCGCAGTACTTCCGGGCTACTTGAAGGATGATGTGGTGTTTGACCCAGAGAAGGAATACTTCTGGGTCACGGACTATATAAAGGACTATGGGAAACCCAGCAAGCTGAGCCGGAGTTGGGAGGTAGTGTGACGGAGCTGCTGGGAGTGGAGGATTGATTTATTGTATCATTGATTATTGATTTATTTGTTTATGGTGGTGATTGTGGAGTCTACTGTGGCACAATATCAGAAAGAAGAAATTAAAATTATTTCTGGTACTTTTACCTGGTGTCTGGATGGTTTGTCTGTGGGTTACATGGGGCAACAGCGACCCTAGTGTCACACTGGTTATGGCAAAATGATTGAAAAACCAAGCAATAACCACCATAATGGTGGAAAGAAAACAACAGCAGCAACATCTGCTGAGCGTCAAGGAAATTGTAGAATGTAATAAAGTGATGAGGAACGAGAAACAATAAGAAGCCAAAACGCTAAACTACATTGTCAAGCAAAAAGTAGAACACAGTTGAGCAGCAGACAAACACGGTGGCTATAGGCATGCAAGACAAAGTCCAGGATACAGAATTCAAAAACACGTCATGGGCAGAATGCATGGTAACAACCAGGAAGACTGTGAAACAGTCAAAACCTCTGAACATGTGATTATATTGCATTTACATCCCTACATTGTTTCTTTGAAGACCACTGTTTAGAAAACTTACATTAGTGATGTCATCGATATCACACTGTATTTTTTCATCTTGAAAACAAAAGAACATGTTACCAAAACAGAACAAGCGCTGCTTGCTCTACATGAAACACCAAAAGTAATAAAAGAATTGTCAATGACCCCTTATCTTTAACTTGCTTTTTATTTGCATTTTATTAGAGGTGGCATTCCGGACTGCAGTCACATGGTGTGAGTTTTTACTATGGTGAAGTCAGAGTGTCGCATTTTCAACGGGTGTATAAGTCAGGGTCTGATTTTATGATCAGTTTTTCAGGTTTCAACACCCAACTTATATGCGCGTATATACGGTAAGTAATAGTTCATATTGTACTCATGTGCTTACTACTAGATGGCTGTCTCTAGTCCATCTTGGTCTTTGACCCAGCATGGCATTTGAATGGAATGAGCGATGGCTTGCTCCAGCATGGATGGAAAAATCCTGAGAAAGACAGAGTTTTTTTGTTACGTCACCCGCTGCACTCGGGTCCCGATTCAGGTGGTTCATCGTGTCGTGGGTGAAGCAACATGCTATCAGTGCATGCTCTCAGCCTTCTATCTTTGTCTTCCTTGATGTTTCTCCCGGACCAGGATAAGTCGACTCCCTACTTCATACCAATCCTGTTCAGCCACAACTCCAGTCCTGACCCTGTTCTAGCACAGGTTTTGCTCATGAAGGGAAAAGAGGCCTCATAAATTCTACCTACTTATCCTTTCCATTCGAGGCTAGTTAATAGGCTTTCATCACAGTCCACCTGTATTCCCTCAGGCCAGCTAGCCAGAATTTCTGAAGTTTTCAGTTTGCTAGTTTTAACCTGCAGTAATACAACATTCAGTTCTAAGGTATTATTTCTTTTCCAAGTAGCGGGTGTTTCATAAAGTACGCAGTTTTTAAAAATGCAATAAATCAGCCAAAATCGAAGCAAAATTCAAAATTTTTATTTAATTTCATTCAACATATACTTCAATTTAATAATGAAAAATGATATTGAGCGTATGTCCACCTCCACTTTTTCTCATCCGATTGTTTAAATTAACGATAACTCTTTCACAGACATCCCTGTCAATTTTGCTGATTACCCGTTGAATTTCCCTCTTCAGTTCAGCAATCGTTTGAGGTTTGTTCACGTAAACTTATGACTTCACAAATCCCCATAAAAAGAAGTCACCAGGTGTGAGGTCACATGACCTCGGAGGCCATTCTTGGTTGCCACCGTGAAGTGAGATCAGATTTTTCACAAAGCAAGGTGATTGTCTCCCGGGATGTATGGTAGGTAGCCCTGTCCTGCTGAAACCATATTTCATCAATTCCGTCATCCTCCATTTCTTCCAGAGCAGGCCACAAAAAGAAAGTGATTATGCCCCGATAACGGTTGCCATTTACAGTAACTGAATTTCCATCATTATCTTCAAAAAAGAAGGTTCCAACCACACCTCCTGCCCAAAAACCACACCAAACCGTGGCTCGTAGGGGATGCATGTCGTGCTCTTGGATCACTCTAGGGTTTTTGTCACCCAAATGCGGCAATTTTGTTTATTGACATATCCCGAGAGATGGAAATGTGCCTCCTCACTGAAGATTATTCTTTTTGAAAAATTTTCGTCCTCTTGTTCCAAAATCCAATCGGCAAATCTTTGCCATTTTGCATGATCTGCTGGTTTCAGCTCTTGTGTCAACTGAATCTTGTAGGGGTGCATATGAAGATCTTTTTTCAGTATTTGATACACCGAAGATGGTGACATACCCAGCTGTTGTGAACAACGGTGAAATGACTTCACGGGGCTCACATTCACACTGTCTTGCACTACCGCAATTTTTGACTGCGTTCGAACATACGGTTTCAAACTGGCGATTTTCTGGTTGCAACTGACCCAGATTCTACAAAATTCTCTACCAACCTCGAAACTGTTGTTGCGGTAGGGGTATTGTCACATCCAAAGATCGTGCGAAGTTAACGGACAGTCTCTGCGTAGCACTCCCTATTTTTGTAATGAGTTTTCACAATAAGAATGCACTGCTCGATACTGAACCACTCCATGGCTACTAAATGGAAAAATGACAAATGGTCTTCTAATCGGAGTGATATTAGATAACGAAAATGATAGGAACAGTGCTGACAAACTTCAAACGAAAAAATCCCACGCAATTTTAGATATTTTTATCATAATATTATTACATCATAGAAGCGCCTTCAATACTGGACTGGAGGAACAAGCCAGGAAAATGTAACATTAAGTTACATGGAAAATATCATTTTCATAATGAAATCTAAAAGCTATCTTGGAAATGAATGAGAAAATGGTTTATTCCAGAGAAGAGATATTAGACTGTAGTGTTCTACATTTGGGTTATTTTTTCTATTAATCATTGCTTTCTTAATACCTAAAGTCCAATACCTAACTGTATGATGATGTAAAACAGGAGCGAATTTTAAAAATAGACGTGCATGTTCAGTTACATGGCAACTCCAAAGTGGCCCACCATGGGTCAGTCTGCTTGTGTGCATTAGTGTGCCCTCTCATGGACTGATGTTCTGTCAGGGTTTGGTCTAAACCATGGATCTCCAGCTCCAGTCCTGGTGGGCCGCAGTGGCTACAGGTTTTCATTCTAACCCTTTTTTTAATTAGTGACCTGTTTTTGCTGATAATTAACTTCTTTTGAATTTATTTTAATTGACTTGCTCTTGAAGACTCAGGCCCAATGTTTCTTTTTCCTTGATTAGCAGCCAAATAATAATGAGATACAAAATGAGCTAAAACAAGACCAGCAAACTGTGACCATCATACAATATTTGAAAATAAAAAGGATGGAGGTCTAAGGAATATTGATTTCCTCAGGCCTCCAAAACATTTGAACAGTGCTCTTAGAAAAGTAAAGAAAAAATCAACAATTTGTGCTATTGCACAATGAAAGTAGCAACAAGCCATGGAAGTAAAGAACGGGTTTAATTAACAACAAGAATCGGTGCCTAACTAAGCAACTGGTTGGAGTTTGAGGCCCTGACTTAGTTGGTCTTCTGTTGGCTCACTCACTTCACATGTTATTTCTGCTTGGGTGCCATTTAAGGAAAGAAATGAAGCAATTCAGAGGAACAAGGAAGAAATTCAGGGGGAACAAATCCTAAAAAAAACAATTCAATTAAAAGTAATTAAAAAAAAGTTAATTATCAGCAAAAACAGGTTACTAATTAAGAAAAGGATTAGAATGAAAACCTGCAGCCACTGCGGCCCTTCAGGACCAGAGTTTGAGATTCCTGGTGTAGACTTTCAGTCTGACGCTGCCAGCATAGGCCACTGCTCCTAATGTCATTGTAATGGAGAAAGTGCCCCATAGATGGGGGTTTAAATATCAGACCCAACAGTTCATTACGGGGCACTCTTATTGATTTCCGGGGAGAATTAGCGTCACCAATAAACTTAACATGTGCATGTTTGGAAAGTAGGAGGAAACTGGAATAGTGGGGGATAAGAGAGGGCGTCTGCACTTGCCAGACAGTGGCCAGGGTGGGGCATAAATGTAGAGTGCCAGGGCTATGAGAGGACAAAACATGTCCTATCTATCTATCTATCTATCTATCTATCTATCTATCTATCTATCTATCTATCTATCTATCTATCTATCTATCTATCTATCTATCTATCTATCTATCTATCTATCTATCTATCTATCTATCTATCTATCTATCATATAATGCCTCACATATCTATCTACAGTATCTCATAAAAGTGAGTACACCCCTCACATTTTTGTAAATATTTCATTTTATCTTTTCATGGGACAACAATGAAGATATGACACTTTGATACAATGTAAAGTAGTCCGTGTACAGCTTGTATAACGATGTAAATTTGTAACTCAACACACAGCCATTAATGTCTAAACCACTAGCAACAAAAGTGAGTACACCCCTAAGTGAAAAATGTCCAAATTTTGTCCAAAGTGTCAATATATTGTGTGGCCGGCCACCATTATTTTCCAGCACTGCCTTAACTCTCTTGGGCATGGAGTTCACTAGAGCTTCACAGGTTGCCACTGGAATCCTCTTCCACTCTTCCATGATGACATCACAGAGCTGGTGGATGTTAGAAACCTTGCGTTCTGTTTGAGGATGCCCCACAGATGCTCAATAGGGTTTAGGTCTTGCTTGGCCAGTCCAGCACCTTTACCCTCAGTTTCTTTAGCAAGGCAGTGGTCATCTTGGAGGTGTGTTTGGGGTCGTTATCATGTTGGAATACTGCCCTGCGTCCAGTTTCCGAAGGGAGGGGATCATGCTCTGCTTCAGTATGTCACAGTACATGTTGGCATTCATGGTTCCCTCAATGAACTGTAGCTCCCCAGGGCCGGCAGCACTCATGCAGCCCCAAACCATTACACTACCACCACCATGCTTGACTGTAGGCAAGGCACACTTGTCTTTGTACTCCTCACCTGCTTGCCGCCACACTTGTTTCACACCATCTGAACCAAATAAGCTTATCTTGGTCTCATCAGACCACAGGACATGGTTCCAGTAACCCATGTCCTTAGTCTGCTTGTCTTCAGCAAACTGTTTGTGGGCTTTCTTGCGCATCATCTTTAGAAGAGGCTTCCTTCTGGGACGACAGCCATGCAGACCAATTTGATGCAGTGTGTGGTGTATGGTCTGAGCACTGACAGGCTGACCCCCAACCCTTCAACCTCTGCAGCAATGCTGGCAGCACTCATGTGTCTGTTTTCAAAAGACGACCTCTGGATATGACGCTGAGCACGTGCACTCAACTTCTTTGGTCGACCATGGCAAGGCCTGTTCTGAGTGGAACCTGTCCTGTTAAACCGCTGTATGGTCTTGGACACCATGCTGCAGCTCAGTTTCAGGGTGTTGGCAACCTTTTTATAGCCTCGGCCAACTTTATGTAGAGCAACAATTCTTTTTTTCAGATCCTCAGAAAGTTCGTTGCCATGAGGTGCCATGTTGAACTTCCAGTGACCAGTATGAGAGAGTGTGAGAGCGGTAACACCATATTTAACACACCTGAGACCTTGTAACACTAACGAGTCACATGACACCGGGGAG
Organism: Erpetoichthys calabaricus; assembly: GCF_900747795.2. Taxonomy (NCBI): domain Eukaryota; kingdom Metazoa; phylum Chordata; class Cladistia; order Polypteriformes; family Polypteridae; genus Erpetoichthys; species Erpetoichthys calabaricus. Next base: position 169,564,092 of record NC_041401.2, read on the forward strand.
GGAAAATGGCTAATTGGGCACAATTTGGACATTTTTCAGTTAGGGGTGTACTCACTTTTGTTGCCAGCGGTTTAGACATTAATGGCTGTGTGTTGAGTTATTTATCTATATATATAATTCACTAAGCAGCCGACCATGGCATGCAAGACAGAGACCATGGGATACGCACGACAGAGCCACGCCTGCCAACTCACAGAGCCCCGCCCACCAAAACTAAGACCATGGGATACGCACGACAGAGCCCCGCCCGCCAACTCTAACCCTCCTCCCACGTCCACCCTCGCTCTTGAGGCACTGCTTGCTCATGTGCTCGCCCCCAACACCTCACCAAACACATCCTCACTTGCTTTGTTCTGTGCTACAGTCCTCATGCAGCTGTGAGCCACGTTGACTGTTTATTTGCCTATCATGGCCACCGCTTCAAATGTATTTCATGGAAACAACACTTCTTTCAATGTTATACAAATTCCTGCATCAGGTAACTGTTTGTTTCTATCAGTCGTTTTTTTCTGGAAAAATGTCATTGACGAAACTGTTGCTCTCGAACATCGCAACATGGCTGTAACCTTTGTTTGCCAACATTGCTATAACTTCGGCGACATGCTGTCTGTTGTTCTTAGTCACGGAAGCACAGTCATACAGTCTGCTCAACAATACGCTGACTACATGAATACTTCCAGAGTTTATGGTGGCGAGGCAGAAATTGTGGCGATGTCCCAAATGCTTCCAGCTACTATCACCATTCACTTCCGAGAACGTCCTTCATTCCCTGAAGAATTTCTTAGCAGTCTTACTCCCACTGGCATGCCTCCACATAAACTCAAAATTAAAATTGGTTCAGTCTTCATTCTTCTCAGAAACCTCATGCCAGCAAGAAGTCTCTGTAAAGGCACTAGACTGACTGTTACCAGCATTCACCGCAATGTACTGGAGTGTAAAACAATCATAGCTGCTACCTCACAAACTGTCCTTATTCCCCAGATATCCCTGACCCCATCAGATTCAAATTTGCCTTTTACTTTTACACGCGGACAATTTCCTGTTAGATTGGCCTTTGCAATGACAATTAATAAGGCACAGGGACAAACTTTCAAAAAGATATTTCTGTATCTGCCAAAACCAGTTTTCAGTCACAGACAATTGTATGTTGCTCTCCCCAGAGTTCCATCTTTTCATTCACTCACAGTCATATCCTCAAACCCACCCCATTTGGACAACTGTGTCGTTCAGGAAGTGTTCAGCCATCAATAAATAATTATGCGGCATATGCTACGCCGCGGGTTGGCTAGTTCTTAATAAATGGGCTTTGAATTAAATCTAACACACGTTAAATTAATCTACTTAGCCTCAGAGGTTTTATTCTAAAACACACCCTAAGGAATACCTGTGAGACTGCATACAAAATATTATTTATAAACACTCTAGCTACTTAGGTTTATCTATCTATCTATCTATCTATCTATCTATCTATCTATCTATCTATCTATCTATCTATCTATCTATCTATCTATCTATCTATCTATTATATAGTGCCTTTCACATCTATCTATCTATCTATCTATCTATCTATCTATCTATCTATCTATCTATCTATCTATCTATCTATCTATCTATCTATCTATCTATCTATCTATCTATCTATCTATCATATAGTACCTTTCACATCTATCTATCTATCTATCTATCTATCTATCTATCTATCTATCTATCTATCTATCTATCTATCTATCTATCTATCTATCTATCTATCTATCTATCTATCTATCATATAATGCCTCACATATCTATCTATCTATCTATCTATCTATCTATCTATCTATCTATCTATCTATCTATCTATCTATCTATCTATCATATAGTCCCTTTCATATCTATCTGTAATATAGTGTCTTTCATATCTATCTATCTATCTATCTATCTATCTATCTATCTATCTATCTATCTATCTATCTATCTATCTATCTATCTATCTATCTATCATATAATGCCTCACATATCTATCTATCTATCTATCTATCTATCTATCTATCTATCTATCTATCTATCTATCTATCTATCTATCATATAATGCCTCACATATCTATCTATCTATCTATCTATCTATCTATCTATCTATCTATCTATCTATCATATAATGCCTCACATATCTATCTATCTATCTATCTATCTATCTATCTATCTATCTATCTATCTATCTATCTATCTATCTATCTATCTATCTATCTATCTATCATATAATGCCTCACATATCTATCTATCTATCTATCTATCTATCTATCTATCTATCTATCTATCTATCACTAATGACCCATAGTTTCTATACCAGTTTTGTAGTATGGTGGTGCAGTGTTTAGCACTGCTGCATTAAATATCAAGAGTTCTTGGCTGTACATTCTCTACATGGAGTTAGTGAGGGGCTGCATCAGTGTGTATCTGCAAACAAAAGGGGTTAAAGGTTATTTTGATGCTGGAAAGAAAAGGTGAAAGACACAACATTTCAGCTATATAATCTTTATGAGATGTGCAACTGATAAAGAAACTAGGTAACTAGGTAACCTTTTGTAAGACGCCATGTTGATCTCTTTTCCTCTATTGCCTCTCTGCTGTACTTCTGCTCTCCCCTTTCCTCCTTTCCTCTTCCCTTGACTTTGTTCCACTTCTCTCCTATATTTCTCACCTGCTTCTACCTTTTCAGTTGGACACCTGATGACAGCTATAGAGCCAAAATGTGGTGTCTTTAGCCTTCTTTCCTTTTCAGTATAGAAGCAAGCTTTAATATACCCTGCATGTCTGATTAGTTTATTGGTATCTCTAAGTTGGCTTAGTATGTGTGAGATTGCCTGGTAGTGGGTTTATTCCTAATGAATTTTTCTAATTCCTAATGACACTAGGATAATAATAATAATAATAATAATAATAATAATAATAATAATAATAAGTTGCATTTATAGAGTGCCTTTCACAAACCCATGGTCACCTTATATAAAGAGAAAAAGAAAAATTACACAGAAGACAAAAGTTTGCTACAGCAGGTAAAACCCCTACAACTCTTAACTGGAAAAGCTGGTAAGAAAAAGGATGGCTGGAGCTTTCTGTAGGCCCTGACACACATATCTGTAACACATTTGGGGCACAGGTGAGCTAAATGACTTTCTCACAGTTACACATTGAGCGAGACTCCTTAGCCAGAAGGCCTTGCAGCCTGCACACAAGTAACTATATAGATAGATAGATAGATAGATAGATAGATAGATAGATAGATAGATAGATAGATAGATAGATACTTTATTAATCCCAAGGGGAAATTCACATACTCCAGCAGCATATAACCACTGTACTTCCTATGACTGTTCAAAAAATAAGCGTGTTATTTCTTTCATTTGGAATTTGTCTTAGCATTCCAAGATTCTCTCAAATGCCAGCCTTTCTGTGTTCCATGGACAGCACCCTGCATTCTTAGTGCTTTGTGCCTCCTCCCCGCCAGTCTCAGTTTAAACTCTCGCCTTGACTGAGTGACTTCTGTGTTTGTCCCTTCTGCCACAATCAGCAGCTTCAAGGCATCAGCAATGCACAAATGTACCTGCCACCCAAGGGTGAAGAGGACTGCTTTTCAAGAAGAGATTGATTCGACACCTTAAATTATTCAAAGTGACCAATCTCACAGGACATCCAGCAATCAATTTGTTAGATAATTTGCCACCACCAAGGACACGGAGACATCCCAAGTGAGGCGGAGTGTTTTATTACATGAGGGTGGCAGCTTGCAAGGTCAGTGAAAAGCCATTTGTCTGTGGATCCATCCTTGAGCAGCCAGACAAGAAGACAGCATGCAGCTGCCCTCCATCAGGGTATCTCACAGTTATTCCTTCAATTAATCTTCAATCTCTGCGTGATTAAACATTATTTTAACATTATAAAACAATTAATTCTGTAAAGATACAATTGTCGTAAAGATTCTGTAGCTCCCACTCCCAGCGCATAAAAGATCAAGGACAGAGTAACAATAATAGCTTACCACCCCACACTAATGCTGTAAAATAAATCACAAGCAGATGAGGGATAAATAAAAACACAAGGATGGACTTTTATTACTCTCCTCTAGAGAGCTAGAAATGTATGTGCCCCCCCCCCCGCCCCACCATGGATCCTGGGTATGGCCCACTGCAGAAGAATCCAATGTAAAAGATTCAATCACTCACAAATCATCTACAGTACCTGAACTAAAACATAGATTTAGAGGCTGAAGAGCTCAAATACAAAACATGCGAGGGTCTTGGTATGATGTGCAAAAAAGCTCAAACCATCGCAACTATTTAATTTTTTTCTATGGTGGAAAAGACTTTAAAAAATAAAATTAGCTGTGAAACCAGCACTGTCGGGCATTTTCCAGGCGGGCAGCACAGAAGACCCCATTTACAACACAATCCCACCTTTAAATCTCACCATTTACTCATCTTCACCTGACTCTGTTTATCACTTTATATTATAGACTCACATGCCCCTCAAGAAAATTATGAATTTTAAAAATGAATATTTTAAATAAAGCAGGGTATTGTATGCAGAGAGACACTTGATCAAATCGATCAGGCACAGATCAGAGTGAGGATAGCAAACCGTTTCTGAAGCTTTGAGTGTTCCCAGTCACCTCAGTAACTGTGAAAAGTCTGAAACTACCAGGACTTCCTCTTCCTGGCCATCTGGCCGAACTGATTAACCAGGCAAGATGGGCCAGGACCAAGAACCCAATGGTCACTCTAACAGAGCTTCAGAATCTCTCTGCTGAGATGACAGTACCTGAAGACCATCTCAGCAGCACTCCATCAATCAGGCATTTATGGTAGGGGGGAATAACTTCAGCATTTGAAAAACTCTTGAGAACTTGAGGAAAAACATTCTCTGGTCTGATGAGACAAAAACTGAACTCTATGGGCAGACCTTCTAGCACAGTGTCCGGTGAAGATCAGGTAGTGCTCATGTTCTGCCTAATCACTGCAGTGAAGCATTGTGGTGGCAGCATCAGGCTATGGGGGTGCTTCTCAACAGCAGAGACAGGAAAACAGGTCAGAACTGAGGGAGGGAGGAATGGAGCAAAATACAGAAGGGTCTTTGAAGAAAACCTGCTCCAGAGTGTGAGCACCCTCGGACTGGGATGATGGTTCCACTTTCAGCATGACAATTGTTGTATATAATTGTTCACTGATTTTGTCCAAAACCGGGGTATACGCCATATTAAAACATCCTTTTATCACCCCCAGGCTAATGGAGGGGTTGAACGCTTTAATCAAAGCCTACAAAATGGCCTCAGGGCTCACCTGTCGCAGGGTTTCTCTTTTAATGAAGCACCGTCACAGACCCTGCTGCATTATAGAGCTGCTCAGCATGTTACAACTGGGGTTTCCCCAGCCAAACTGTATGCTAGGAACTACCCTTGCATAGACTTTGTCCCCCTACAACTTTTTCACCCACCAAGTCATCTGAGTCAAACGTGCAAAAACGACAAGCAAAGTCCCAGCATGATTTCAACAGGAAGAGGAGAATATGGATTCCCAATTTCAAGGTGATGGACTGGGTTAGGGTCTGCCGCCCATGTCGCTCTAGCAAGCTTCACTCCTTCTGGTCATCACTCCTTCAGATTAAGAGCCAGCTTGGGCCTGCAACCTTTCAGTTAGTGGATGGGTCTCGGTGGCATGCCAGCAGGCTTTGCAAGGTGCCAGCCCCTTCAGGATCTGATAACTTCATCAAGGGCAACCCTACCTCAGATGAAACAACTTGGATGTCCTAGGCCCCCCTTCTTCTTCCCCTGAATACGGATCATCAACCCACTGCTAGCAGTGGAACCCCAATATCTCGAGCAGCAAGACTGCGTTCAAGGTCTGCCCGCTTCCAAGACTTTCTACCCTCTTTTCACACCTAATTCAATTGGTGGGAGAGGGGGGAAAATGTTGTATATAATTGTTTAATGATGCTTTTGTCCATTGCTTTATGTTTGGCTGTTGATTGCTATGGTCTGCGTCTTTTGAGAAGTATGACGGCTGGAGGGAAGTGTATGGTTTAGTGGCGAGAGTTGGTTAAAGAAGGTTAACAATAAACAACATTCGAAACGTTATTCTGAGTGTGTTGCTGCTACAATCTAGAAAACACTACAACAATGACCTGAAGCAGACAGCCAAGACAATACTGGAGTGGCTTAGGGACAAGTCTGTGAGTGTCCTTGAGTGGCTCGGCCAAAGCTCAGACATATACTTCATTGAACACGTGTGGAGACCTCTAGATGAAAGTTTACAGCTGCTTCCCATCTACTCTGTAGGAGTTTGGAGAATCTGCCAGGAAGAATGGAGAAAACATCCCAAATTCAGGTGTGCAAAATTTGTAGAGACTTACCAAGAAGACTTGAAGCTGTAATTGCTTCCAAAGGAGCTTCCACAAAGCACAGAATTAAGGGTCTAAATCCTGGTATGAATGAGAGTTTTCACTTTTTGTTTTTTAATAAATTTGCTAACCTTTCTGCAAACATGTTTCCACTTTCTCATTATGAGTTGGTTAGTGTAGAGTGATGGGCAAACATGGAAGATTTATCCAGTTAAACTTAAATGTACAACACAATAAGATGTGCAGAAAATAAAGGAGGAGGAGAAGGAGGGGGCGGCACAGTGGCGCAGTGGGTAGCGCTGCTGCCTCGCAGTTGGGTGATCTGGGGACCTGGGTTCGCTTCCCGGGTCCTCCCTGCGTGGAGTTTGCATGTTCTCCCCGTGTCTGCGTGGGTTTCCTCCGGGTGCTCCGGTTTCCTCCCACAGTCCAAAGACATGCAGGTTAGGTGGATTGGTGATTCTGAATTGGCCCTAGTGTGTGTTTGGTGTGTGGGTGTGTTTATGTGTGTCCTGCGGTGGGTTGGCACCCTGCCCAGGATTGTTTCCTGCCTTGTGCCCTGTGTTGGCTGGGATTGGCTCCAGCAGACCCCTGTGACCCTGTGTTCGGATTCAGCGGGTTGGAAAATGGATGGATGGATGGAGGAGAAGGCGGAGGGTGGATGCAAGTACTGATTACAGTGCATTGTCGCACCCGCCGTACGACAAGCCCCCTGGATTGGGACTCGAGTGCCAATGGAACAGTGCCAATCCTGCCACCAACCCCAAGGTTTTCCCTGCAAGTTGGAGGACCTGCCTGTTAATGTTATACTTGGGACAAAGCAATTGTAAGTTAAGGGCCTTGCTCTAATAAAGTGGCTCGAATACTTTCTCAATCCACTGCACTTCAAAGATTCCATTTTCTTTTGGCCAAAACTCTTCAAGCATTTCCCAGACTCGGTGTGATTTACCAGGGCCGGACTGGGAAGCTTATTCAGGCTGGGAATCCCAAGTCTAACCCTGGTCACACAATATACATCAGTTTTCTTGTACAGGCACAGACTCAAACAACCAACAAACACCATTTTGTCTTGGAATTTGTTATGAATGAGGACACAGTAGATTCAGTTTTTACACTTACATTTCACTCTTAAATATTACTCTCACGGCAACCTCTGATAAAGTGTGGAACAACACTTCATAAATAGGTTTACCATGAAGTTCTAGAATATTTATATCAAAACAAATGTGCTAAAAGCACTGAACCACAAAAAGTAGTTGTCAGTGGAATCTCCAGTACAGAGATTATGCTTGCAATTTCATCTGGGACTCTGGAATCTCCACAGCCGAGCCGCCGTCAGTGTCTGGATGGTAATGCTGCACAAAGTCTGAAGTTTTGGTCAAAAAAGACCACTTGGAAATTCTTCCAGTGACTTTGCTCGAGTTCGTGCCGCTCGGGGCGGGGCGGGACTTCAATTTGCCGCCGTCTAGCATATCTGAATATGTTAATAGAAAATTAAAATGACATATAGAGAAAAATTAAGATACATTTTGAATAGATTTATTCATATATAGAGAAACAGCAATAATTTTTCACATATAATTATTTATAAGTATCATCTAGACATGAATATAGTATAGATGCACTGATAAGCCATGTTCTAATCATTAGTTTAATATAATTGCTCTGCGAAAACCAAAACCTGTGTAGCGTACAAGTGATAGGTGAGCATGTTTTCTGCGCAGAGCAAGAACGCATTCGGATTGATAACGAAACCAAATTATAAATTGTAAATTAGTTGTTTATCTGCCTATAAATTATTATCAGTGTATCAGTCAGTCAGTCATTGTCCAACCAATTATATCCTAACACAGGGTCACGGGGGTCTGCTGGAGCCAATCCTAGCCAACGCAGGGCGCAAGGCAGGAACAAACCCCGGGCAGGGCGACAACCCACCGTAGTTATCGTGTTATGTTTATTTTTGTTATTGCCTCATAATTTTCAACTGCTGTGTCTAGTGCCGTCACAGAAGGACAGTCTGAAATTATTTTTGAAGCATTTGTGGATAAAAATCAGAGAATATTTCTTTTTTCATTCCTGAGTGATATTTTTCCGAACCCTTCTGCTTACACACTTGTACTGAGCCTTTTGGCAATAATGCCGCCCCCTCCGGCCCCTAGCTACGCCACTGATTTCTTCAATAGACAAAAGACTCAAAAATGTCTCAGTGCCACAGAATTCTATCAAGCATTTTTTTAAAAATGCACGTAGTAAACAAAAAACTATAAAACATTTCGTGTAGCCTATTCAGTCTCCTGTTACAGCGCTAAGGTTTAACTGTCGGTACGTTTAAAAACACAAATCATTCCACTCACATACATGTTTCAATAATAAAACGAAACATTTCCTGTAAAATATTCAGTCACTCTGAAGGAAAAAGGGGGGAAAAAACGTTAAAAATGTGACCATACGCTACACTTCATTAAAATATAAAACAAAATTAAGAAAAAATAAACACACAGTAACAAATACCAAAACCTATCCAGCATTCAAATATAATTCAAAGTGTATTATAAACTTTTAAACAATCTTCACATATCACTTTAATCACAAAAGCACCAGACATGCGCACCTCTCATCATAGCGCGCCTGTTTAACTGGCAGAGTGCGAGACGCACATGAAGTCAGAACTTGACTTGAACAAAAACAAGAAACCATCCAACCAGAAACCAGAAAAGAAACCTTCCAACGTTAAACCTAAAGAAGATGTGCCCACTACAGAGTAATAACGCCTGCTCGTTTTTTTCAGTATAATAATAACATTATATAATTTCACCATTAGTTTATTTCACTGATTGCTCTGACTGCCAGGCCAGGCCACCGGGAAAGCTCCCGTTGGTTAGAAACGTCAGTCCGGCTCTGGACTCTTCAGATAAGGAAGGGTTTGTTACTGCGCTGTTCACGAGAAGCCCCAAATACCCAGACCTGCTTATTAATATTTTTCTGGTCCACTAGGGGGCAGACTTCCTTCTTCGCCTGTTCACTGCACACGTTAGCAGGTCTCTGCCTTGAATATACCGGTTGCACTCTATTTGCCTTTACAGCTCTCTAGATTTCATTTTAATTTCTTACACACAGATGCTGGTCCTAGTACAAAAATCCTGAAGTATTCTTAGTATTCTCTGAACACTGTGTCTGTTTAGTGTTAATCTGATCGCCTTACACCAGCCTTTACCTGTGCTCAATCACCATTTCTATTCCCACACTCTGTCCTTTAGTAGAGTGCCACCTACTTGTGACAACCACAAGGGGAAGAAAAATGAAAGATTGCAGCATAGATTTGGGTGTTACCAAATTAAGATCTTCCTGGCATGGTGCAATAAATGCATACAGAGGGTGGTCATCTGCATTCACAGAGATGGGAAGCACCAGCTCTCAGCCTCTATCAGTCACACTGTTAAGACAGAGAACAGCAACACAAGCAGAGATGCTACTGCAATAATAATGAGAGCTGATGTGTCTCTCTCAAAGTAGACCACAGGAATAATGGACTGCGTGTGAGAGAAGGAGATGAACATCACCATCCTCTCAGGCGAGGGCCATAAGCCATTACAGCTCCTGACAGCTACAGTGCCAGTTACAGTGCCAGTTAGTCCATTGAAAGGTGTACTGTCTGCACCACTGGGACACCTGCATGGATCAGATCCCCCCATCCGGAGAGAAAGTATGCTCCCCCAACAAGAATTTTATTTATGTACTGCATGTTTTAATTTTTTTGTTCTATGTAATCATAATGTGTCAGACAATCTGTATTCACACCCCTTCACCTCCTACACACTTTATTGTGCTATAGATTTGATTTTAAATTAATAAATTTGCCATTTTTGCCCATAAAGACAAAGTGAAGACATTTTTTCAGTAATTTTTGCAAATTTATTAAAAATCAAAAACCGAAGTCTCTCATTCCTGTAAATATTCCGACTATGAATTCCATATTTTGTAGAAGCCCCTTTGGTAGCAATTACAGCTTTGAGTCTTGGGTACGTCTCTACAAACTTTGCACACCTGGATTTGGGCAGTTTATCTCATTTTTCCTGACAGATCATCTTAAGATCCCTTAGATTAGATGAGAAGTATCTCTAAACTGCCATCTTCAGGTCTTTCCATGGATGTTCTAAGGGGTTTAAGTCTGGGCTTTGACTGGGCCACTCAAGGACAGTCAGTCTTGTCTCAAAGTCACTCCAGTATTGTCTTGGTTGAACATTTTGGGTTGTTGTCATACTGAAAGATGAACCATCGCCCCAGTCTGAGGTGGTGTGCACTCTGGAGGACCACTCTGTATTTGGCTGCATTCATGCTTCCCTCAGTTCTGACCCATCATCCTGTCTCTGCCACTGAGAAGCACCATCATAATAACATGATGCTGCCACCTCCATGCTTCACTGTAGGGATGGTATTAGGCAGGTGATAAGCAGTGCCTGGTCTTCACCAGACATAGTGCTTGGAGTTCTGCCCAAAGAGTTTAATTTTTGTCTCATCAGACCTAAGAATCCTTTTCCTCATGCTCTCTGACTCCAAGCAAGCTGTTACTTGCCTTTCTCTCTGAAGTGGCTTCCATCTAGCCACTCTGCCATAAACTCCTGACTGATGGAGTTTTGCTAAGATGGTTGCTCTTTTCACAGGTTCTCCCATTTCAGCAGAGGACTGCTCAAGCTCAGTTAGAGTGACCATTCATTTTTTGGTCTCCTCCCTGACTAAGGCCTTTCCTGACAGGTTAATCAGTTTGGCTGGACTGCCACCTCCAGGAAGAGTCCTGGTGGTACAAACTTCTGCCATTTCATAACTATTGAGGCCACTGCACTCCTGGGAACACTTAAAGCTTTACAAATGGTTTTATACCCTTGCTCTAATTGATACTTCAGTACAATTCAATCGCGGACATCTACTGAGATTTCCATGGTCTTCATTTCTTGGTTTTTGTCCTTGTGGACCTTCTATACACAGGTGTGTGTGCATGTGTGTGGAAACAGGATGCACCAGAGCAAAACCGGTAGTGCCACAGAAAGGGTCTGCATGCTTATATAAATGAGAAATTTAAGGTTTTGATTTTTAATAAATTGGCAAACCTTTCTGAAAACACATTTTTACTTTGTCATTATGGATTACTGAGTGTAGATTGATGGGCAAAAGTGTTAAATGTTTCCAAAAAAGTTTAATCTACAACACAATAAAGTGTGTAGAAGGTGAAGGGGTCTGAATACTTATTGTCACAGATGCCACAGGTTGGCTGGCAACCAGGCTTGAATGGATGGTTCAGGTTGGTTGTACGCACTCTCACACCCATGCGAGTATGAAGAAGCTGTATGGACCAAGTCAAGGTAATTCCACGCCAGGCCAGGTGGTGGCCAGGTAAGCTAAACCTTCTTCTGTTGTCTCTACAGACCACACAGGAAAACTTGTCTGATTCATCCTTGAAGACGTCAATTCCGGTTACAACGTCAGAAGGAGGTCACATCTGGTTCCTGCACCTAGGAGAACGTCACTTTCCGTTCCAGGGCCTGGAAGAATGTCACTTCCAGTTACGACGTCAGAAGGAGGTCACTTCCGGTTCACATACATCACTTCCGGTCTTGGCATTTAAAGCTGCCATCTTAACAACTATTCGACAGTTCTTGTTTGGACTCCATCGAAGACACTACAGCCTTATTTTCAAAACCCATTGCAGCCAGAGATATTACACGGGTGGCTGCCCCAAACCTTTTTAAGTGTGTCGAGTCTGATCATTTTTACAGTATGTTTCCCAGCCGGAAGGCCAAAATACTGTAAATTCAAAGTGTCAGAAGGTATCAGAAGGTCAAAGGGAGACTGTGCTTTCTGGGTTCATGTATTCCATTTGGTTGAAATTACCATTGGTACACCCGCAGGGCATACTGGGAATTGTAGACCTGATCAATGGCCTTGTTGGGGTACTTGGGTGCTACCAGAAGGTGCTGTAGGGGAACATTATTACTTTGGGGGTTTCCACATGAACGGGAAGTGCATCCAAATCCTATTCCGTGATATCATCTACTGTTACATTCTGCTCCGTACTTATAATTTTTATATTTTTATGCTGTATTGAGGATTACTTGTGCTCTGTTCTGTGTATTGTATTGACCCCCTTCTTTTTGACACCCACTGCACACCAAACCTACCTGGAAAGGGGTCTCTCTTTGAACTGCCTTTCCCAAGGTTTCTTCCATTTTTTTCCTACAAGGGTTTTTTTGGGGAGTTTGTCAAAAGGCAAGGTCTGTTAAAGCCCATTGCGGCACTTCTTGTGTGGTTTTGGGTTATACAAAAATAAATTGTGTTGTATTGTGTATTGTATCTGTCATGCAGTGCTGTGGCAGCGGAAGTGCTCCTGGGTCCGGCATAAAAGAAGCTGCCTCCCCTGCATCTGGGAGTCGGAGTCAGGAGGTGGTGGACAACACTTGCTGGGAGGTGTGGAAGGAGAGGAATATGGAAGAATTGTTAATTATATTGTAATTGGGGGTGCAAGTCAAGAGTTTCAAGAAGAAACCTGTTGAAGGTATTGTCACAAATAAAACAACCTTCATTTAAAATAGTTGTGTCTGGAGTGTGAGGCTTGGTGGCGCCCTCTACAGGCCACATAATATTTATACAGTGTGGCATACAGCTGGGGCCCTTGCCCGGCAAGGACGCCTCTACGCTGGAAGGACTGGGAGAAGGTGTATATCCAGAGCATTACCTCCCCCCGAGTGCTATGTGGCAGCCCCCCTGGGTTACAGCAGTGCCTCAGACTCCCGCAGGGCTCCATGGGAGTTAGAGTTTGGTGCAGTCCAGTTGGGTTCCATGGGTGCCACCAGGGGGTGCTACAGCCATTGTTGAGCCCTTGGTTGCAGCACTTCCACCATAACCTGAAGTTCTACCAGAACAAAGTCTAGGTGCCTTATAAACGGATCCAGCAGCCACTACTCCGGGAGCCAGAGTCGGGTGGGAGAGGATGAAGCTTCCAGGAGGAGGAGGAGTGGAGGTGAGAGAAAGGAAGAAAAAGAGAGAAGAAGGCTACATTTTGTGCTTGCTGCTTTGTACCGTGCTGTGCACTGAGCAGTGAAATAAAAAAGTGTGTGCTGAACTTGTGTGCCTCTGTCTGTCTGTGTCAGGGTTGGGGCGGCAGGTGCGCCCCCTGGTGGTCCACAACAGTTATTTACAACTCCTTTCCACACCCTGAATAATCTTTAACAGTGTCACACAGAGTAGTGTCCAGAGAAGAGCGACTAGGCTGATTCCAAGGCTACAGGGGTTGAATTACAAGGAAAGATTAAAAGAGCTGAACCTTTACAGATTAAGCAAAAGAAGATTAAAAGGTGACATGAAGAGTTTAAAATTATGAAGGGAATTAGTCCAGTAGATCGAGACTGTTATTTTAAAAAGAGTTCATCAAGAACATGGGGACACAGCTGGAAACTTGTTAAGGGTAAGTTTCGCACAAACATTAGGAAGTTTTTCTTTACACAAAGAAAGATAGACACTTGGAATAAGATACCAAGTAGTGTGGTAGACAGTAAGACTTTAGGGGCTTTCAAAACTTGACTTAATGTTATTTTGGAAGAAATACGTGGATAGGACTGGCGAGCTTTTGAATGGCCTGTTCTCATCTGGATTGTTCTAATGTTCAGTAAACTACTAATCAACAGAAACAAGGTCCTAAACTCAGTGCAGTTTTCCAGATGAAATTGATAATGAGGCCCGGAAAAATAAGTGAGCAGCCCTTTGGAAAAATGATAACCTGATCCTACCATTAAAAATGAATGTCCAATGTGGTAGAAGTCGACGATGACTGCCTGCAAACAGACAATCCAAACAAACTCTTCATATGGTGAAACAAAGAGCCCAAAAAGGAAACTGTGATCATTAGTGCACCGATGAAGATGATCTGCTGCAGCTTTGATATGCTACTGTAAAACAAGAAGCCTCTTCTATCAAAGCTGGCATCCTTTTCAGATGTGCACCATAACAGGCACTGCTGTCAGGGGAGAGGTTAGGAGTGTGCGCTGATACAGAGCTTTGCTGTACCCACCACATGACAAACCACCTCAGGATCCCAAATTAGGACCCAAGTGCTGCCATACAATGGGTGACACCTCTGCACCACACTAGTTCAGATGGAGAGGTACAGTGTGAGGTTTTTTTTATGGTGGCTGGAGTGCCAATCCTGCCACCTTCCCCTGAATTTTCCCAGTAAGTTGGAGGAGCTATTTGCAGGGCTGGATGCAAGTTAATGTCATACCCAGGATGGAGCAATTGCAGGTTAAGGGTCTTGCTTTGCTCCAGGGCCCAATGGAGTGGAATCACATCCAGCATTTATGGGATTCGAACCGGTAACCTTACGATGGCTGGCACAGATCCCTAGCCTCACAGCCACCACTCTGCTGTCAGGAGCCTGAAACTAAAGAAGAAAATTAAATACATAAAATCTAAATGAGGTGAGGTTAGGAGAATGTGCTGATACAGCGTGTTGGGACCATAATGAAGTACAAGTCATGAGATAGGAGTAGCCAAACTTAGAATTGAGCCTGAGAATGAACCTCAAGTCAAAGTGCTGCTTATGGAGGATATGGCCTGTTTGTGCCATGAGGAATGGGGCCTGTCAAAAAGTACAATGACACACACCTTGACTTAGACATAAAGGGCAGGACTAGCTGTACGAGTAGACATAACAGTTCTTTACATTCTTTACTCAAAGTGCTTTTCATAGAGAGTGGGGATCCACTTCAGCCTCCACTAATGTGCAGCATCCACCTGGATGAAGTGACGGCAGCCATCTCTGTGCCAGTGCGCTCACCACACTTGAGGAAGATAGTTACAACCTGAAAGTACATTCACACTATCGTCTGAGTTTAACCATTCACACAATAGCCTGCCATTGCTACTCTCCAGTCTCTGGAGCTGCCAGCCTTTGCCTTCCTCACACTGTTTGTGATTCTCGTCTCAGCTGATGATGCCAACTTTGACTGCAACACGTACAAAGGCCACTGCTTTATATTTCAAAAGTCAGAACTGAGAAGTCAGGATCACTCCCATAGCCGAACAGACAATGACCCTCCTTTTGACTTTGTCACTAAGTCATTGGTCTACAAACCATACAGCTGCTAGTTCAATCTGCTCATCTGACTTGTTGAGGGCCACTGAAGAAGTCAATTGATGGTTCTACAGTCGTGGCCAAAAGTTTTGAGAATGACACAAGCATTGAGTAAAGAATGGGACCAAAACACCCTCCGAGAGCAACTTCTCCCAACCATCCAAGAACAGTTTGGTGACCCACAACGATGGAGCACCGGGCCATAAGGCAAAAGTGATAACTAAATGGCTCGGGGAACAAAACATCACAATTTTGGGTCCATGGCCAGGAAACTCCCCAGACGTTAATCCCATTGAGAACTTGCGGTCAATCCTCAAGAGGCGGGTGGACAAACAAAAATCCACAAATTCTGACAAACTCCAAGCATTGATTATGGGCTGGCATCAGTCAGGATTTGGCCTAGAAGTTTATTGACAACATGCCAGGGCGAATTGCAAAGGTTTTGAACAAGAAGGGCCAGCACTGCAAATATTGAATCTTTGCATAAACTTAATGTAATTGTCAATAAAAGCCTTTGAAACTTATGAAAAACTTGTAATTATATTTCAGTATACCATAGAAACATCTGACAAAAAGATCGAAAAACACTGAAGCAGCAAACATTTGTGAAAACCAAAATCTGTGTCATTCTTAAAACTTTTGGCCACGAATGTAAATCTCTATGCTCAGGATGCATGCAATACGGAATGACACTAAATAAAATAAAAGCAGCTTCTTTGTTAATTAGTCGGAGGATCTTCACTTAAATTCACTAGTGGTGCTGCCCTCTTGTGTTCTGACTTTTTCTTTGCTCCATGGCCATGCTATGGCATTTCCATCTCACGCTACATTAGAGAGGCTTGAGGGTGGCATTGAAGTGTTAAGCAGAAATCTCTAGCGACAAGCAGAGGGATCTGTCCTTGCAAGGCACGTGCTGAGCTGTCATGGAGGAAGTTGGTTGGGTGGGGGGGGTGGTTTATCTGTTTGCATTCATTGATCCAGCATGTCCCCCTCAGAAGGAACACAGGATGCTTGATCTTTTAATGACTATTATCTCTGCCTGCAAATCACAGGAGAATGGCCTCCACCACCCTGCCCCGGGCAGAGCGCTGTCTCTTTTGTGCCTAATCCATCAGCAGTGACGCAGAGACCCTTTCAGTATGCGGCTGCACTCACGAATACAAGTGAGCCTTTTGGAGTTCCTGGAATATTAACTCGCTTCAGTCTCACTGTGACCCTGGAATGGCACTGCAGTACAGTCAAAGCTTTTCATTTAGGAAGGCCTGGCCAGGAGGTGGGGTATGTCAGTGACCTTTAACCTCTGAGGTTAACCAGTATTCAGCTGTTTTATAAACACTTTGTAAAATTGAAGCCGATATCATTTGGTGAGTGCAGTTGCTGATCTTGTCGCCAGACCAATCTTGGGGAGTGTTACATTTAGTGACTGCGTGCTGACCTTCCAGCACAGTCAAGTGCGCCCGTTTTTGTGATGGCCAATAATGTGTTGTCTGATCCAGTCAGTGCCATATGAAGGGTTAACAATTATGATGAGTTCAGCTGCAACTTTTTTCTATTTGCCATTCTGTCTTGGTACATAAAACACAAGAAGTCAAACAGACAAGTGTCTTGTGTGTTTGTGAGGTCCTTATTTTTTGTCTTCCAGATGAGCACTCGTTGCTTGTCAGCTTACACACACACGCACGCACGCACGCACACACACACACACACACACACACGCACGCACGCACGCACGCACACACACAGAGCCCACCAGTCTGATTATGTCAGAGACAGCTGCAGACAAGTTGGAGTGAGTCGTTGGATATGTCAGACTAGACAACGGGAGTGCACTGCCGAGTGCCTCAAACACACTAAGATTACATACACTCACTGGCCACTTTATTAGGTACACCTGTTCAACTGCTCATTAATGCAAATATCTAATATGGCAGCAACTCAATGCATTTAGGCCTGTAGACGTTGTCAAGATGACCTGTTGAAGTTCAAACCGAGCATCAGAATGGGAAAGAAAGGAGACTGAAATTATTTTGAACATGGCATGGTTGTTGGTGGCAGATGGGCTGATCTGAGGATTTCAGAAACTGCTGATGTACTGGGATTGTCATGCACAACCATCTCTAGGGTTTACAGAGAAAAGGTATGAAAAAGAGAAAATATAAGCAGCAGTTCTCTGGGCAAAATGCCTTTTTTCAGAGGAGAATGGCCAGACTGATTAAAGCTTAAGAAAGGCAATAGTAACTCAAATAACCACTTGTTACAACTGAGGAATGAAAAAGATCATCTCTGAATGGACAACACATCAAACCTTGAAGCAGATGGACTACAGCAGCAGGAGACCATACCGGGTGCCACTCCTGTCAGCTAAGAACAGGCAACTGCGGCTATGATTCACAAGGAATCACCAAAATTGGACAAGAGAAGATTGGAAAAAAGTTGCTTGGTCTGATAAATCTCAATTAGGAAGGTAGGGTCAGAATTTGGTGTCAACAACATGAAAGCATGGATCCATCGTGCCTTGGATCCATCAGTTCTGGCTGCTGGTGGTGGTGTAATGGTGTGGGGATATTTTCTTGGTACACTTTGAGCTCCTTAGTACCAGCTGAGCACTGTTTAAATGCCACAACCTACCTGAGTATTGTTCATGACCATGTCCATCTCTTTATGACCGCAGTGTACCCATCTTCTGATGGCTACTTCCAGCAGGATTATATGCCATGTCACAAAGCTCAGATCATCTCAAAGTGGTTTGTTGAACATAACAATGAGTTCAGTGTACCCAAACAGCCTCCAGAGTCACCAGATCTCAATCCAATAGAGTTCCTTTGGGATGTGATGGAACAGGAGATTTGCATCATGGATATGCAGCCAACAAATCTGCAGTAACTGTGTGATGCTATCGTGTTAATATGGGACAAAATCCCCTGAGGAATGTTTCCAGCACCTTGTCAAATCTACACCATGAAGAATTATGGCAGTTCCATAGGCAAAAGGGGGTCCAACCCAGAACTAGCAAGGTGTACCTAATAAAATGGCCGGTTAGTGTAAATGAAGGCTAAGACTGAAAATCACTGGAAAGTCTTATAATGTGACTTGGTCTTTACAGAAATGAGAAGGCTGGGAGCAAAGTGGGCTGGTGTGGATTAGGATTTAGAGACCCTCAATAAACCCATTCAATTTCAGATTTGTGGCTTTCTGGGAAGCCATTTTTTTCAATTAAGTGTTGGCAAAGCTTTATGGGGAAAGAAGGACATTTTTGAGTGAATTCTGGAGAGCTGGGGATTAAGTCAGGACTCTAAATCACTGAACTTTGAGCCTGTCTATTGATATTTGGTGAAAGAAGACCACTGAAGAGAGTTGAGAGGATAAGAGGTGACGGAGTCAGACTTTTGCACCAGGCAAGGAGAGGAAGCAGTGGACTCTGGTGCTGTAGATGGCAGAATGAAGTCGGATACAACCGAAATATATGGCTTAACATTTACATTGCAGTCACATTGTAGTTAAGAATGTGTTCTGGTATGGAAAATATTCAATTTTTGAACTGCGGACTGTT
The DNA here is from genome assembly GCF_900747795.2 of Erpetoichthys calabaricus. Classification (NCBI taxonomy): domain Eukaryota; kingdom Metazoa; phylum Chordata; class Cladistia; order Polypteriformes; family Polypteridae; genus Erpetoichthys; species Erpetoichthys calabaricus. The sequence continues at coordinate 169,583,129 of NC_041401.2, forward strand.
TTACATTAAATTTTAATTATTTTGCTCAAATGCACTTTGATGAGCTGAATTTATAGGACTTTAATTACAGGCATTTCCAGCATCCTTTTGTATTGTACTTGTAATTTATGCATTTATTCCAGTCAGTTTCTTTTCCAATTAGTTTATGACCTGGCAATGGGAAATAAGTACACACGCTACAGAACCTGTTATAATTAATTTAAATCCTGGAAATGGAGGGACGCTGTAGGTCTAGGAAATACAGAATTAGTTTACAGCCTGAGAAAGGAAGGAGTGTAGAGGTATTTAAAAGATCAAACACTTTGATCAGAGTCATTTGTCATCAGGACAAGACAGCCAATCAAATGTGTGCAATGTCACGCATCCTGAAACTCCATGTGTGCATTTTAACACAAATATGGTCTCGTCTGATGGACCAAAAAGAAGAAGAAAAAGAAACGACAGAAGGTCGAAAATATGAAGTGATGTTAGAGACCAAGAGACATGAGACCATCTGATTTGGATGTCAGAAAATGTAACCAGTGAATAACACCGATCACTAAACATAACACTCACAGACTCACTTAATGGCAGTTAGAAACCTACCTTTGCAGCTTTGGGGCAAGGCATGAAAGGACCCTGGGAGGGGCACCAGTTCAATATGGGTCCACTCACATACAGGGCCCATTTGTAGTTTATAAGTTAACCCTAATCTTTCATGCCTTTGGACGTGCTGGGGAGCACCCACACAAACACAAGGAGAAGAGGCTCCACATGGCCTTCAAACCATTTCTTGAATCAACTCCAGGACATTGGATCTGTGGGACCATTGCATGTTCATGCCACCCAAGGGATCATTGAATAACATGTTCACTTTCTTAAATTTCATAAGAGAACTCAGGAAACAGCAGGTCTGTATTGTTTAGCATATCACTTAAGGACATTAATTAGCATTCATCCAAGGTCTGGTATCATGAGGCCACGTGTTGTAATGAGTACTGTCGCAGGTGGCCGGGGGGGTGACCTGGCCGGGACGCCCCGGAGGACCAGACCATATGGGGGCGACCGCCCTAGTTGCAATAGGGACCACGGGTACAGAGCTTTGAAACTCTACCCTGTAGGGGCCCATGGTCACCGCCAGGGGGCGCCCGGATGCCTTGGGAGCGCTGGACCTCAGCACTTCCAACACACCAGGAACTGGACACCCGGAGTGCTTCTGGGTACGCAGCTGGAACTTCCGCCACACTGGGGAGTGCCGGTGGAAGATATCCGGGAAACACCTGGAGCACATCCGGGTGAATATAAAATGGGCCGCCTCCATTCATTGAGGGCTGGAGTCAGGTGGAAGAAGGACGAGGTCTGGGAGGAGGCAAGGAGGCGGCCTGAAGAGAAGGTGAAGGCATTGTTGTGTGTTGGCCAGGACTTTGGGGACTTGGGGACTGAGGAGCACTTATTGTAAATATGGAGCACTTCAATAAATATGTGTGGGGTGATTACAACATGTCTGCCTGTCTGTGCCCGGGTTATGTTCTACAGTACATTTTATTCAAAGCCAAGTTAAGACCCCCACAGGCCCTTAGGTGACTTCGCTCCTTAACACAATGTTGATCATGCTGTTAACAATGCAGTGTGAAGTGGGCGTCCCTGTTGGGCCACTCCAACTCATGAATCCTCAATAGTTTCATCAAACCACATCGTGAAAAGGCCCCTTGTTGTCACAGACCCCTGAGTGTGATAGTGGAACCACCCATGATTTTTATAATTTTTTGTACCTTTCTTTTTCAACCTTTTTGAGATCCAAAGAGGCTAAGCTGGGGTTTTTATAGGCAAGCTATCCAATTTTCACATTAGTTTTTCACTAGCTGCCTTCCTTTAAAAATTAAATATAATTTTTGTCTTTCTGCAAAACCATTTTGGATTCTTTGTAGATGCTGCTGTTTTGTGGAGGGAGCCTGATAATGCACTGATCAGACACAATATTAAAACCACCTGCTTAATATCATGTGGGTCCCCCTCGTGCCGCCAAAAAGGCTCTGACCCATTGAGGCAAGGACTCCACAAGACCTCTGAAGGTGTCCTGTGGTATTTGGCACCAAGTCATTAGCAGCAGATCCTTTAAGTCCAGTAAGTTGTAAGGTAGGGGCTCCAAGTATCGGACTTGTTTTTGCAGCACACCCCTCAGATGCTCAATTACATTGCTGATCTGGAGAATTTGAACTCTTTATCATGTTCCTCAAACCATTCCTGAACAATTTTTAAAGAGTGGCAGGGCACATTGTCCTGCTGAAAGTGACCACTGCCTTCAGGGAATATCGCTGCCATGAAGACAAGTACATGGTCTGCAACAATCTTTAGGAGGATGGTACTAGGGAGTCCATTCCCGGACATTTTTCATTCCCGCATTCCCGGGAATGAAACTGCTGTAATTCCCGAGAAAACGGGAACGAGCAAGCTCACATATATAGCGTGTAAAAGTGTAAAAATCGATCAAGAAATAACAGAGTTATAGTTGAAATAATTAAGGTGGCGCCATTGCTGCAGCTTGCACTTCATCAGACAACAGCTTTGAACAGCAACTTGAAATTGCAATGCGTCAGTCTGTTGCATCCGCATTATCTGTGCCAAGAAACTTGCCATCACCAAATGATGACAAGAAACTGGATGCATCAGTAAAAGCTGAAATGGCGGTGTTTCAGAGCAACGGCAAGCGCGGGCGTTGTTTAGAACAAGTGTATCAGTATTTGATGACTGTGCCGCCTACTTCAGTGGAGGCAGAGCGTGCTTTCTTAGTGGCTAGCGTACTCTGCATGAAGGTGTGCTCTAGCCTGGACAACCGCACGCTGGACGCGTTGTACTTTCTACGCTCTTATTACTGCAACTAACTAGATATATGTACTTATATGACAGCATGAACTGCTTGTGGTTAAGGTTAGTCTTTGTGTAAATGTGTAAATAAAGTGTTGGTCATTCTAAAACCATTCACATGTAAGATGCCCGTGCACTTTGTCATCCCCAGGCGCCCGGGATTCCCGGGAATGGAATACAGGATTCCCAAATTCCCGGGAATTGATAAACCCGTCCAGGAATGGATTCCCTAGATAGATGTGTCAAAGATCTAAATGAATGTGAATGCGGTTGACCAGCAGAACATTGCCCAAAACATCACACTGCCTCTGCCAGCTTGCCTTCTTCCCATAGTTCATCCTGCTGCCATCTCTTTCTCAGGTTAATAACACTCATGCACCCAGCCATCCGCAGGATTTAAGAGAAAACATGATTCATCAGATCAGGCCACCTTCTTCCATTGTTCCATGGTCCAGTTCTGACACTCATGTGCTCATGTACTTTCAGCAGTGGACAGGAGTCAGCATGGGCCCTCTGACCAGTAAGCTGTGATGCATTATGTGTTCTGACACCTTTCTTTCATGGCCAGTGTTAGGTTTTTCAGCAATTTGTTCTACAGTAGCTCTTACATAGGGCCAGACCAGATGGGCTAACCTTTGTTCCCCATTCACATCAATAAGCCTTGGGTACCCATGACCCTGTCACTGGTTTACTGGTTGTCCTTCCTTGGCCCATTTGTGGTAGGTACTTTCCACAGCATACCAGGAATACTCCACAAGAGCTGCCATTTTGGAGATGCACTGACCCCGTCACTCAGCTATCACAATTTGTCCCTTGTTAAAGTCACTCAGATCCTTACACTTGCCCATTTTCACTGCTTTCAACACATCACCTTCAAGAACTAACTTTTCACTTACTGCCTAATGTATCTCATCCCTCGACAGGTGCCATTATAATGAGATAATCAGTGTTATTCACTTCATCGGTCAGTGGTTTTGAACTCTTCATGCAGTCGAAAAAAGATTTGTGGTCAACTGCATCTAAGGCAGCACTAAAGTCAAAAACATGAGATCCAGAATCAGCGTTCTGCTTTCTGAAGGCTGACAGAGCTAAGGTTTTAAACAGGAGATCAGAAAGGAAATACAAGTTTAAAAGTGATGGATTGACATTTCTATTCTTATTAAAGAGGCAAATCATCCAAGGGATACTCGGTGACTTGGGATACTTTCGTGTCTTCATCCTCTGACTTGTGCTTATCATGGAGTTACTTGGAGTGATCTTTTGTCTTCATTGTGTAGGTCAGGCCACCATACTGACTCAGCACAAGTTGGCCCTTCCAGATGTGGTGCATTTCTACTGCAATTGAATGAAAACCCTAGAGAGGTGACCTCCATTAAACTAATTCTGTGTCTTCGAAAACCAATTGGTGGCACCAGTGAGGATTTATAGGTGTCATATTAAACAGGTGAATACTTATGGGATCAATTATTTTTATGCTCTATATTTATAATTACTTTGTGTTACAGGTCAAGGTTGCAGAATTGATCATCATGAGTGAAGATTTCAGAAAAAAACACCAGCTAGTTACAAATCTTCGATTAAATATCACTTAGACATAAATACACTGAACAAGAGAGTTTATACCACTTTGTAAGAAAGTAATTTCACTTTGATATTAAATGCTCCTTTTCTGTTGTTTAGAGTTAACAAAGTCAACTTAAATCCATTGCGAGTCCATGCTGTATAACAAGAAAACATGAAAGCTTCCTAGAGGTTGAGTACTTTTTATGGGCACTGTATTATAAAATATGTTAGTGACGATTTAGGGGTGAATACTTAAGAGATCGATTATTTTATGTTTTATATTTGTACTAGCCATCCCCCATGGCTTTGCCTGCGTATTAGTGAAACAGGACAGTGAGGATATGGGACTCCTGAAGTCACTCTTCCCCTTCCCCTCAGCCCGCAGCCTCTGTCTCAGATTAGCACGAATAAATCGCTCCTGCAAGTGAACTATGATTCTTGAGAGAAGTTGCAAAATCAACTGAAATGTTCAAGCAAATTGTAGAAAAAGAAGATCTAAACCCGTGTCACGCACGCGCGCTTAGGGAGCCGTGTAACGACCCAAAATGTAACATGAAACCGCATGCCAAAAGGGAATGGTGGGGTACTAACCTCTCTCTCTTTATATTTACATGAAACAAATCAACACTTCCGCCTTCCTTCTGTCGTTCCCCGATGACGTCAACAATCCCAGCATCCATCACGGTTCCTTCCCAGTAGTCCATTCACCTATTTCCGGTCCCTCATGATAAATGTTCCCCACTCCGCCATCTTGGCAGCTGTGTTATGAATGCCAATATTGAAAGAAATATTTTTGTTTGTAAAAAATATTCATTTGTTACAGTATACGGGGCCGGAAAACCCCAAACCTTTATACTCTCTGAGTCATTCTTTTACACCCGTTAAGTAGTTCTCTCGTTCGCTAACTGAGCGGAGTTAAGCTTACACCCGAGGCAGACGCGTGAGTGAGGAGGGACCTGCCCCGGTCCCCACAGCCCGATGAGTCTCTCTAATAAATTGGTACCACAATAGAACTATGTAGGCGGGATGAGAAAGTCGCAACATCAATGGAACGTTCAAGCAAATTTTAGAGAACAACCCGATCGAAATCTGTTAAGTAGTTCTCTCATGAAAAGCGGACAAATGGGTCTAAAAAACTATGAAAAATTTTCTCACTTGGACCACAAAATTTTTAAAACTGTTTCTTAGCAAGCACCTATGGGCCAAGGGTAACCTGCATTCCAAATTTCAACTCCTCATGGTTCGGGAGATTTCGTGATGAGTGAGTCAGTGGTATTTGGCTTTTATATATATAGATAGATTTAATTCAGAGCAGTTTACAGATATCTGTGTTCACTTTGATATTAAAGAGTCTTCTTCTGTTGATCAGTGTCAAAAAAAGCCGAATTAAATTAAAGAATAATAAAATGTGAAACCTTCCAAGAGGGTGAATACTTTTTACAGACAATGCAGATCAGTTGGTGTTAAAACCAGAACCCCACATATGGTTATTATTTTTTGACTGATGCTGGCCAGCTAAGACTTTAATGCCTGACCAAGCAGAGCTCAAATTATGTGTGGAAAATTTCTGTGTAATTTTATCCCTCGACTCAAGTTTAACTTTTTTTATAATTCCAAGATTTAAATCCCTCGGTGCAGCATGTACTTCATTAGCATCACCTTATCTCAAAGCCATTTTCTTTTTATATAAGAATAACAATATGGATTTGTTGACCCAGAGTTTGTTGTTACAATAGATACAATAATGCTTTTGGTTGGGATAATGTGAATCATCTAATGATGAAAATCACTGTGATAAAATACAGCACTGCACTTCTCTCAAAATGAAATGTCAGATATCTCTGTTTGAAATGTGCTTTAATAAACCATTAGGTTATATGTCTGAATGTGAAATGTATGAGAATGCAACATTATGTGATGCTTCTCATTATGAAATGCTGCCAAAAATGAGGAGCTTATCAATTGCTCTTGTTGAAATAACATCTCCAATGGCTGGCATGACATAAAATAAGCATTCTGCCTGATTCATTTTCCCAAATCCTTTGAAAGGCTGCTCACTGTAATAGACACTTAATTACAAACTGATCGATGGACTCCACAGTGCAAAAACAAAGGATTATTCTTGTAAGGAAAAGACAAAGTATTCAACCCGCTGCCTTTTTCTGATGCTTCTAACCCTAATATGTGTGTTATTTAAAGGTCCCGTGTGCGCTCTTTGCATTGCACCATCACTTGGTTTTACACGGTAAGCAGCATTGCTCTAGTAAAATGAACGAAACAGCTTTTAATAAAAAACATTGATTCTGACCTGCTTGTAGAACATACATGAATGCAACCTCACTTCTTCTTTTTCAAGTTTTAAACTGTGGCCACTCTGTTTGTTACACGAGCCTTTTGACATTGTGATTCCCTCCAGCTCTTCTTGACTCTGAACTGAATAGATGGATGGATTGGTATTTTCAATTTTACAGTGAATAAAACACATTTTCTCAACCGCCAATCCCCCAAACCACACACACACAGAGTCTCATCAGCCCTGGAATGATCTCGTCCCCAGACTTCTCTTCAGTGGAGTTAACAGCATTCTTATGAGGCAGAGGTAATAACTGCCCTTGATTTTTAAGAAAAAATGTGGTCATTATATTGTGAAATAAATCAGCCTTGGAGACAAAGAAAGGTTTGGGGCAGCCACCCATATATTATACCTGGCTGCAATGGTTTAAATAAGCACTGGAGTGTGCAGGTCAAGTTCTCAAGTTGAACTGACTCCTTAAGTCAAAATGGCGTCTTTATAGACCAGGTCCCGGAAATGATGTCATCTTGGAGGCTGGGATCGGAAGTGACGTTTCATGATGATGCCAGGACCAGAAGTGATGCCTTTCAGCGCGTCGGGACCGGAAACTGATGTTGTTGCAGAGAAATCAGGCAGGTTTGTCCCATATCTGGTTTGCAGAGGAAACAGAGGAGAGTTTAGCGCACCCCGCCATCCCCTGGCCTGGCATGGAATTACCTTCTTTCAGTCCCCTCAGCAGCCTCCCATTTGCACGCGTGTGACAATATATAGGAAGCTGCTCAATGTCTGCCTACATTTCTACTCCACACATCGTGTTTAAATTAATTTAAAGTTGAAGGTAAAGGTAAAGGCGAGGTTTACTGTTACATGTAAAACCACATGAATCAACAAAAAGTTTATGAATGGGTAGAAAGCTTTAAAGTGTGACCGAGAAAGATCGATCTGGTCAACATCAGCGCATACAAACCCACATCAACATGGCAAATGCGTTCATCTGAGAAGACCGACGGATTGCATTGTTCGCTGTTGCTACACGTTTGGACAAAAGTTATGTATTCGCACATGCCTGAGTGCATGATGACTTACGGTATCGTAAAGTCTGAGAAGGATGGATACCCAAACAGCTTACTGATCTGCACAAGTCAGCATCCTGCAGCGAATTTCAACAGGTTTACCTTCTGCTGCTCAAAGAAATTTCACTACGGTGTGTTGTTCAACAAGGGTGCAGTCCTGCAGTGGAGCATCCATGTTCATTTGACTTTGAGTTTCAACTAGACGAACGGCAGAGTGATGTGCTGTGCATCTTCAACTACCCATAAGCCATGGCAAATGTGTTGCAATGCATCAGCTTCTGTCTTTTGCAGTTACTGCATCATTTTTACATTACCATTACTGGTTGATTTACCCTCATACATGTTTCCCGGTCTACATAAAGCAAAATATTCATGGAGTCCAAAACTGTACATTCAATAGATACAGAAACTATTTGGACCCTTTCACTTTCTACCCACTTTATTGTGTTGTGGATTTAATTTTAAATGGATACATTTGCCATTTTTGTCTATTAATCTACACTCAATAACCCATAATGACAAAGTGATAACATGTCTTCAGTAAGGTTTGCAAATTTATTAAAAATCAAAAACTGAAATCATTTAATTTTGTGAGCATATTAGGACAATCAGTTTATTTCAGAGACCTTAATCTAATTTATATCTTTATGATTGATGGGTTTGCACGATAAGATTATAGTTATGCTGTCACCATCACTGTAGGCCACCTTTAATGCTTTTGGGTGAAAAAACCCTATTTTCACTCATGCTACAGAGATTTGATGCTTTTATAGAAATACAAAAAAGAAGAAAAATGAAAATTTGCCAATATAACCTAATTGTCAGTTTTTTTCTGAAACGATGCACCTCTTAAAGTCTTACAGTCAAACATTGACATATCAAATGTCCTCCTCTGATATTATCAAACCGCTATCTGCATTAAGCCCCACCACATCTTGTTTCTGCTAGCAAGGGGGCCTCTTCTATCTATCTATCTATCTATCTATCTATCTATCTATCTATCTATCTATCTATCTATCTATCTATCTATCTATCTATCTATCTATCTATTTGGGGGACTGTTTGAGAAACAAGTGTTACAGGTCAAGGTTGCAAAATTGATCATCATGAGTGAAGATTTCAGAAAAAAACACCAGCTAGTTACAATTCCTCGATTAAATATCACTTAGACATAAATACACTGAACAAGAGAGTCTTCAAGAGCTACTTAAACAAGGGAGACAGAATGCTAAATGGAGGTGGGCAGCTCATTCTACCAGCTAGGAGCTACACCTCAAAAGAATCTAGACTGAGATCATATACCCTGCATAGGTGGCATCATAAACTTTTTTAATCGCAACACGTTTAGCCAGGCAACTCACAAAACTTTAAGGACCTAACAGCACTTGTGAGCAGACATCCACTTACAGAACACAATTTGAAGTCAGCATGTCTCTGTAACTCTTGCTGATCTATTAGGATGCTTCTATCTGATGGATACAGATGTTTTTGGAGGCCCTAACCATAACCCTAAGCCTAACCCCTTGTGATCCGGGACCCCTATATAACACAAATTCTTCATATCCCTTTTTGTGCCCCTAGGTAGTGTTAGGGACGAAACACAGAAGTCTTAGGTAAGGTGTTTCTATTAATTTATCATGGCACTGGAGAGTGGCACGAGTGGCAAGTTTTGCATGATGATGATTACACAGGGGCGGCACGGTGGCGCAGTGGGTAGCGCTGCTGCCTCGCAGTTAGAAGACCCAGGTTCGCTTCCCGGGTCCTCCCTGCGTAGAGTTTGCATGTTCTCCCTGTGTCTGCGTGGGTTTCCTCCGGGTACTCCGGTTTCCTCCCACTGTCCAAAGACATGCAGGTTAGGTGCATTGGTGATCCTAAATTGTCCCTAGTGTGTGTGCTTGGTGTGTGTTTGTGTGTGTGTGTGTGTGTGTGCGCGCACTGCGGTGGGCTGGCGCCCTGCCCGGGGTTTGTTTCCTGCCTTGCGCCCTGTGTTGGATGGGATTGGCTCCAGCAGACCCCTGTGACCCTGTAGTTAGGCTATACTGTAGCGGGTTGGATAATGGATGGATGTATGGATGATTACACACAATTAAGAAAGTCCTGGTACTGTACTCTAATGATCCTATAAACCTGTCACTAAGTGTCTTCAGTTTTGTTGTATGTACTGTAATGATACAATGTTTAAATGGTACATTTGATTATATTGAATAATTTATAATAAAATAATTAAAAAGTGTCTTCACAATGCACATCTGCAGTATTTCGGTCTGCCCTTGTACTGTATATAGACAGACTGACCTCTGTAAGGACACTCAATGCTTATTAAAAAGAGTCGTTTCACAAAGGGTCCTCTGTACAGCGTGCAAGCGGCCCGGCTGACTGACTCATGTGAGCGCTGCGGGGCGTTTTGCGTCCAAAACCTTCTGAGCATTCGTTCTCAACTATTTTTAAACCACTCAGTCTACAAATTGCATCGCAGTACACAGAGTGATCAGTAATCCCTGATATCAGTTCTTCTTCTGCATGACTAACCCTGGCGGAAGCAGGGCATTGTTATTTGTTCAGCAGCCCCATTATGAGGTGACTTGCCTCGCTGCTGTGCTCGTGATCTGTTTCACTGCTTACTTGCTCTGTTTTTTAAGTGCTGGTATCCACAATAAATCATCAGCTCCTGGAAGAAGGCACACGTGTATCAGCGCTAATGGTGGGGGATGGCAGGGACCTTAAGGTGCTTATTATATTATAATAATTAATAATAATAATATGTAATTATAGCAGGTTTGGAGGTGCTGGCAAAAAGATGGAAACACCTGTTAAACGAGTATTTTCTAAGCAAGTGGGTATCCAGAGTTCATGATACAGTTTCCACCCCAGAATGCTCCAGAATTCTGTATGAAATATCTGGCCAGTCCTTGCTGTCTCTGACGATGGTTAGATGAGTCTGCAACCTGAAACACTGGTAATTGCTGGGGCACATTTGACTAAAATATTATTTTTCACGGGGAATAGAATTAAAGGTGACACCAGCATGGAACCTGGAGGAAAAGCCCTCATTTCAGTTGGTGCAAGATTAATAAAGAAGTTAGTGAAGACAACACGCCGAGGTCCTCATTGTCTGTTTTGCCCTCACCATGCGTTTGCGTACATAGCGAGCTAAGCACTCCTTCAACAAACACCCAAGGCATTGGTTTTGTTCAGGCATTGAATGAAAGTGGTGTGAAACTGTAAAATAACAAGCAATACCTATCAGAATTTGTTAACTTAATAAACATTCTTCTTTAAAAACGCCTTTAAATTTAATACAAAGTACTTTGTTGTCACTTTCTTATGAAATGGTATAAATTAAATATTACAAAAGATTCTTTAGCGCAAAGATATCTTGCTGCTTCGTACTCAAATGCTTAAGAATTGAGCTATATATATATACATATTGAAACGAATGGCTGGGAGCCTTGCTGAACTGGGACACCTGGAGAATCGGGAGAGAAACAATATCTCCGGGACACGAGAGTTGAGCCACCCTGGCTTGCATCAGGGCCACGGGAACAGAGCTTGGAAGAGTCCTTGTTACAACCTCTTACTTTCCTCCAACCTCTCTGCATCATGGAGATGACTGATGTGCAGAGTCTGAATTCTTGCAGTCCACACTTCATGATCTCCACAGCTCCATCTCCAACATTAAGTTTCACAGTGTTGTTCCCTCCAATGATGATCCAGGTTGGACTTTTGTATTATTCGTGAGCACATATTAGCTGTGTGGGCCCTTGCCACTCGATCTCTAACATTACCAGTCATGTAGCTCTCTAAGTTCTGTAGTTCTGCAGATGTCTAAGGCTAGATATTTCAATTGTCCAGGCTTTTTCAGCTTGGTCTCCAGCTTGGTGCCAGAATTCAGGCTGGGTTGTAGGGAATCAAATACTTACTTCACTCATCCATCCATCCATCCATCCATCCTCTTCCGCTTATCCAAGGTCGGGTCGCGGGGGCAGCAGCTTGAACAGAGATGACCAGACTTCCCTCTCCCCGGCCACTTCTTCTAACTCTTCCGGGAGAATCCCAAGGCGTTCCCAGGCCAGTCGAGAGACATAGTCCCTCCAGCGTGTCCTGGGTCTTCCCCGGGGCCTCCTCCCGGTTAGACGTGCCCGGAACACCTCACCAGGGAGGCGTCCAGGAGGCATCCTGATCAGATGCCCGAGCCACCTCATCTGACTCCTCTTGAGGCGGAGGAGCAGCGGCTCTACTCTGAGCCCCTCCCGGATGACTGAGCTTCTCACCCTATCTTTAAGGGAAAGCCCAGACACCCTGCGGAGGAAACTCATTTCAGCCGCTTGTATTCGCGATCTCGTTCTTTCGGTCACTAACCATAGTTCATGACCATAGGTGAGGGTAGGAACATAGATCGACTGGTAAATTGAGAGCTTCGCCTTGTGGCTCAGCTCCTTTTTCACCATGACAGACCAATGCAGCGCCCGCATTAATGCGGATGCCACACCGATCCGCCTGTCGATCTCACGCTCCATTCTTCCCTCACTCATGAACAAGACCCCGAGATACTTGAACTCCTCCACTTGGGGCAGGATCTCACTACCAACCCTGAGAGGGCACTCCACCCTTTTCCGACTGAGGACCATGGTCTCGGATTTGGAGGTGCTGATTCTCATCCCAGCCGCTTCACACTCGGCTGCGAACTGATCCAGAGAGAGCTGAAGATCACGGCCTGATGAAGCAAACAGGACAACATCATCTGCAAAAAGCAGTGACCCAATCCTGAGCCCACCAAACCGGACCCCCTCAACGCCCTGGCTGCACCTAGAAATTCTGTCCATAAAAGTTATGAACAGAATCGGTGACAAAGGGCAGCCCTGGCGGAGTCCAACTGTCACTGGAAACGGGTTCGACTTACTGCCGGCAATGCAGACCAAGCTCTGGCACCGATCGTACAGGGACCGAACAGCCCTTATCAGGGGGGCTGGTACCCCATACTCTCGGAGTACCCCCCACAGGATTCCCCGAGGGACACGGTCGAATGCCTTTTCCAAGTCCACAAAACACATGTAGACTGGTTGGGCAAACTCCCATGCACCCTCCAGGACCCTGCTAAGGGTGTAGAGCTGGTCCACTGTTCCACAACCAGGACGAAAAACACACTGTTCCTCCTGAATCCGAGGCTCGACTATCCAACGGACCGTCCTCTCCAGGACCCCTGAATAGACTTTTCCAGGGAGGCTGAGGAGTATGATCCCTCTGTAGTTGGAACACACCCTCCGATCCCCCTTCTTAAAGAGGGGGACCACCACCCCGGTCTGCCAATCCAGAGACACTGTCCCTGATGTCCATGCGATGTTGCAGAGGCGTGTCAACCAAGACAGTCCTACAACATCCAGAGCCTTGAGGAACTCTGGGCGTATCTCATCCACCCCCGAGGCCCTGCCACCAAGGAGTTTTTTGACCACCTCGGTGACCTCAGTCCCAGAGATGGGGGAGCCCACCTCTGAGTCCCCAGGCTCTGCTTCCTCTTTGGAAGGCATGTTAGTGGGATTGAGGAGGTCTTCAAAGTACTCCCCCCACCGACCCACAACGTCCCGAGTCGAGGTCAGTAGCGCACCATCCCCACCATATACAGTGTTGACACTGCACTGCTTCCCCTTCCTGAGACGCCGGATGGTGGACCAGAATCTCCTCGAAGCCGTCCGAAAGTCGTTCTCCATGGCCTCCCCAAACTCCTCCCATGCCTGAGTTTTTGCCTCAGCAACCACCAAAGCCGCATTTCGCTTGGCCTGCCAGTACCTATCAGCTGCCTCCAGGGTCCCACAGGACAAAAGGGTCTTGTAGGACTCCTTCTTCAGCTTGACGGCATCCTTCACCGCCGGTGTCCACCAATGGGTTCGGGGATTGCCGCCACGACAGGCACCGACCACCTTACGGCCACAGCTCCGGTCAGCTGCCTCAACAATAGAGGCACGGAACATGGCCCATTCGGACTCAATGTCCCCCACCTCCCTCGGGATGTGGTCGAAGTTCTGCCGGAGGTGGGAGTTGAAGCTACTTCTGACAGGGGGCTCTGCCAGACGTTCCCAGCAGACCCTCACAACACGTTTGGGCCTACCACGCCTGACCGGCATCCTCCCCCACCATCGAAGCCAACTCACCACCAGGTGGTGATCAGTTGACATCTCCGCCCCTCTGTTCACCTGAGTGTCCAAGACATGTGGCCGCAAGTAAGACGACACGACCACAAAGTCGATCATCGAACTGAGGCCTAGGGTGTCCTGGTGCCAAGTGCACATATGAACACCCCTATGCTTGAACATGGTGTTCGTTATGGACAATCCGTGACGAGCACAGAAGTCCAATAACAAAACACCGCTCGGGTTCAGATCGGGGGGGCCATTCCTCCCAATCACGCCCTTCCAGGTCTCACTGTCATTGCCCACGTGAGCACTGAAGTCTCCCAGCAGAACGAGGGAGTCCCCAGAAGGTATGCCCTCTAGCACCCCCTCCAGGGACTCCAAAAAGGGTGGGTACTCTGAACTGCTGTTCGGTGCATACGCACAAACAACAGTTAGGACCCGTCCCCCCCACCTGAAGGCGAAGGGAGGCTACCCTCTCGTCCACCGGGGTAAACCCCAATGTACAGGCTCCAAGTCGGGGGGCAATAAGTATACCCACACCCGCTCGGCGCCTCTCACCGGGGGCAACTCCAGAGTGGTAGAGAGTCCAGCCCCTCTCAAAGAGATTGGTTCCAGAGTCCAAGCTGTGCGTCGAGGTGAGTCCGACTATATCTAGCCGGAACCTCTCAACTTTGCGCACTAGCTCAGGCTCCTTCCCCTTCAGAGAGGTGACATTCCACGTTCCAAGAGCCAGTTTCTGTAGCCAAGGATCGGACCGCCAAGGTCCCCGCTTTCGGCCACCACCCAACTCACACTGCACCTGACCTCCTTGGCCCCTCCCATAGGTGGTGAGCCCATGGGAAGGGGGACCCACTTTGCCTCTTCGGGTTGTGCCCGGCCGCGCTCCATGGGTGCAGGCCCGGCTACCAGGCGCTCGCCATCGAGCCCCACCTCCAGGCCTGGCTCCAGAGTGGGGCCCCGGTGACCCGCGTCCGGGCAAGGGAAAACGCCATCCAAAATTGTTTTTCTTCATAGGAGGTTTGTTTAACCGCTCTTTGTCTCATCCCTCACCTAGGACCAGTTTGCCTTGGGTGGCCCTACCAGGGGCATAAAGCCCCGGACAACAGAGCTCCTAGGATCATTGGGACACGCAAACCCCTCCACCACGATAACTGCAAATCAGTTTATAACTTTTATGTAATGTGTTTTTTTCTGGATTTTTGGTTGATATTCTGTCTTTCTCCATTAAAATGAAACTACCAAAAAAATAGAGACCGTTCATTTCTTTGTAAGTGAGCAAACTTACAAATTCAGCAGGGGATCAAATACGTATTTCCCCCATAGTACATTCTCCATAATGGCCTCTGTAACACACAGTGCCAGTCACGGCAGATTGTGGAACTCTCCGAAGACCACAGCGTAGTTCTCTTGTCTATCAACACTTCATTTTGATCGGCTCCAGTACATCTAAAAGAATCTCCGGGATTTCAGATCACAAAGCACCTCTCGTTCCTCTTTCATACACTCATTTTCCAGCCGGCACTCACCATCAATGTGTCTTTCGTGACACTTCAGGAGCAGGGTGTCTTCTTGGAGGACCACCCAGTATCTGCCTTTTATAAGACTACACCAGGGACAAAACCATAAAATGCAATGTGTGTGGGCCTGGGTAACAACTTTAGACAAGTCTTAATTCTGAGACTTGGAAAATTAATTAACCAGAGGAGAACTATTATTAAAGCATATTTTCCACGTGGTGAATCATAATTCTATTAGGAAAATGAAACAATACATGTTTGTGAAAAGACGTATAAAACAGAAAAGAAGACAACAGGTCTAGATAACATTAAACATTCTGTCACTATAGGGGTCAACTAAGAAAATCAACAGCAAGGAATGCACATAGTGAGTAGGCCGAGTCACTGGCTGGCATGAGAAGAAGCATTTGTTTTTAATTAATCTATTTACTTAAATTTGTATATCATTTTTAAAAATAGAGATGCTAAAAGCCTTCAAGCTTTGTGAATACCTTTGGAAATATACACTCACTGGCCACTATATTAGGTACACCTTGCTAGTTCTGGGTTGGACCCCATTTTGCTTTTAATGCAGGCATGACTGGCATCAAAACGAAACCAGACTGGTCATCCCCGGTGTTTCGTAGGTTCTTTCAGCATCTTTCAAGTCACACAGCACGCATTACTGCCATAATTCTTCATGGCGTAGATTCAACAAGGTGGGGTTTTGCCCCATATTCACATGAGAGCATCAGGCTATTGCTGCAGATTTATCCTCTGCACATCCATGATATGAATCTCTCATTCCACCGCATCCCAAAGGTGCTCTATTGGATTGAGATCTGGTGACTGTGGAGGCCATTTGAGTACACTGAACTCATTGTCACGTTCAAGAAGCCAGCTTGAGATGATTTGAGCTTTGTGATATGTCATGTTGTCCTGCTGGAAGTGGCCATCAGAAGATGCGTACACTATGCTTATAAAACGATGGACATGGTCAGCAACAATACTCAGGTAGGCTGTGGCACTTAAACGATGTTCAACTGGTACTAAGGGGCCCAAAGTGTGTCAAGAAAACATCCCCAATACCATTACACCACCATCAGCAGCCTGAACTGTTGATACAAGGTGGGATGGATCCATGGTTTCGTGTTGTTGACGTCAAATTCTGACCCTACCATACAGTATGAATGCTGCACCAGAAATCGAGACCCATCAGACCAGGCAAAGTTTTTCCAACCGTAAATTGTCAAATTTTGGTGATTCCTTGTGAATCATAGCCTCTGTTGCCAGTTCTTAGTTGACAAAAGTGGCACCCGGTGTGGTCTCCTGCTGCTATAGCCCATCTGCTTCAAGGTTTGTTGTGTGTTCAGTCTTCTGCATATCTCGGTTGTAACGAGTGGTTATTTAAGTTACTGTTGCCTTGCTATCAGCTTGAACCAGTCTGGCTATTCTCTTCTGACCTCTGGTATCAACAAGGCATTTTTGCCCAAAGAACTGCCGCTCACTGGATATTTTCCCTTTTTTGGACCATTCCCTGTAAACCCTAAAGATGGTTGTGTGTGAAAATCCCAGCATATCAGCAGTTTCTGAAACAATCAGATCAGCCCATCTGGCACCAAGAACCATGGCATGTTTGCAGTCTCCTCAATCACCTTTCTTCCCATTTCAGACACTCGGTTTGAACTTCAGTAGGTTTTCTCAACAATGTCTACAAACCTAAATGCATTGAGCTGCTGCCATGTGATTGGCTCATTAGATATTTGCATTAACAGGCAGTTGAACAAGTTACCTAATAAAGTGGCCGGTGAGTGTATGTTCCAATGTGGCACTTTACCTGAGCAGATATGAGTGAATCCATTGTTAAGAACAGCAGGGAAGTTAGGCACTCCGTAAGGGTATTGTCTGCCATCTGGGGGTTGGAGTGGACCTCTGCCTGGATGGGAAGTTTTGACAGGTGAGCTTTGTTGATAGATAGATAGATATGAAAGGCACTATATGATAGATAGATAGATAGATAGATAGATAGATAGATAGATAGATAGATAGATAGATAGATAGATAGATAGATAGATAGATAGATAGATAGATATGAAAGGCACTATATGATAGATAGATAGATAGATAGATAGATAGATAGATAGATAGATAGATAGATAGATAGATAGATAGTATATGATAGATAGATAGATAGATAGATAGATAGATAGATAGATAGATAGATAGATAGATAGATAGATATGAAAGACACTATATGATAGATAGATAGATAGATAGATAGATAGATAGATAGATAGATAGATAGATAGATAGATAGATAGATAGATAGATATGAAAGGCACTATATGATAGATAGATAGATAGATAGATAGATAGATAGATAGATAGATAGATAGATAGATAGATAGATAGATAGATAGATAGATAGATATGAAAGGCACTATATGATAGATAGATAGATAGATAGATAGATAGATAGATAGATAGATAGATAGATAGATAGATAGATAGATATATAAAGAAAATATATGATAGATAGATAGATAGATAGATAGATAGATAGATAGATAGATAGATAGATAGATAGATAGATAGATAGATAGATAGATAGATATGAAAGACACTATATGATAGATAGATAGATAGATAGATAGATAGATAGATAGATAGATAGATAGATAGATAGATAGATATGAAAGGCACTATATGATAGATAGATAGATAGATAGATAGATAGATAGATAGATAGATAGATAGATAGATAGATAGATAGATAGATAGATAGATAGATAGATAGATAGATAGATATGCACTATATGATAGATAGATAGATAGATAGATAGATAGATAGATAGATAGATAGATAGATAGATAGATAGATATGAAAGACACTATATGATAGATAGATAGATAGATAGATAGATAGATAGATAGATAGATAGATAGATAGATAGATAGATAGATAGATAGATAGATATGAAAGACACTATTGATAGATAGATAGATAGATAGATAGATAGATAGATAGATAGATAGATAGATAGATAGATAGATATGAAAGGCACTATATGATAGATAGATAGATAGATAGATAGATAGATAGATAGATAGATAGATAGATAGATAGATAGATAGATAGATAGATAGATAGATAGATAGATAGATATGAAAGGCACTATATGATAGATAGATAGATAGATAGATAGATAGATAGATAGATAGATAGATAGATAGATAGATAGATAGATAGATAGATAGATAGATAGATAGATAGATAGATACTTTATTAATCCCCAAGGGGAAATTCACATACTCCAGCAGCAGCATACTGATAAAGAAAATATTAAATCAAAGAGTGATAACAATGCAGGTATAACAGACAGTAACTTTGTATGATGTTAACATTTACTCCATCGGGTGGAATTGAAGAGTCGCATAGTTTGGGGGAGGAACGATCTCCTCAGTCTGTCAGTGGAGCAGGACAGTGACAGCAGTCTGTCGCTGAAGCTGCTCCTCTGTATGGAAATGATACTGTTTAGTGGATGCAGTGGATTCTCCATGATTGACAGGAGCCTGCTCCGCACCCGTCACTCCACCACGGATGTCAAATTGTCCATCTCCGTGCCTACAATAGAGCCTGCCTTCCTCACCAGTTTGTCCAGGCACGAGGCGTCTCTCTTCTTTATGCTGCCTCCCCAGCACACCACCGCATAGAAGAGGGCGATCGCCACAACCGTCTGATAGAACATCTGCAACATCTTATTGCCAGCCTTCTAAGGAAGTATAGTGGGCTCTGTCCTTACTTACACAGAGCATCAGTATTGGCAGTCCAGTCCAATTTATCATCCAGCTGTACTCCCAGGTATTTATAGGTCTGCACCCTCTGCACACAGTCACCTCTGATGATCATGGGGTCCATGAGGGGTCTGGGCCTCCTAAAATCCACCACCAGCTCCTTGGTTTTGCTGGTGTTCAGTTGTAGGTGGTTTGAGTCGCACCATTTAACAAAGTCCTTGATTAGGTCCCTATACTCCTCCTCCTGCCCACTCCTGATGCAGCCCACGATAGCAGTGTCGTCAGCGAACTTTTGCACGTGGCAGGACTCCGAGTTTTATTGGAAGTCCGATGTATATAGGCTGAACAGGACTGGAGAAAGTACAGTCCCCTGCGGCGCTCCTGTGTTGCTGACCACAATGTCAGACCTGCAGTTCCCGAGACGCACATACTGAGGTCTGTCTATAAGATAGTCCACGATCCATGCCACCAGGTATGAATCTACTCCCATCTCTGTCAGCTTGTTCTTAAGGAGCAGGGGTTGGATGGTGTTGAAGGCGCTAGAGAAGTCCAGAAACATAATTCTTACAGCACCACTGCCTCTGTCCAAGTGGGAGAGGTATTGGTGTAGCATACAGATGATGGCATCCTCCGCTCCTACCTTCTCCTGGTATGCAAACTGCAGAGGGTTGAGGGCGTGTCAGACCTGTGGCCTCAGGTGGTGAAACAGCAGCCATGACAGAGAGTCAGAGCGACAGGCCAGAAGTCATTCAGCTCATTAGGATGTGATACCTTTGGGACTGGGGTGATGCAAGATGTTTTCCAAAGCCTCGGGACTCTCCCCTGTTCCAGACTCAGTTTGAAGATGCGCTTTAGAGGACTCCCCAGCTCCAACACACAGGCCTTCATCAGTCATGGCGATACTCCATCTGGACCCACTGCTTTGCTGGCACGAAGTCTCCTCAGCTCTCTGTTCACCTGCGCTGCTGTAATTGTGTGTGTGTGGGGGGGGGACTCTCTCCTATGCTGGTATCAGCAGAAGGATGGGTGGAGGGTGCAGTACTCCGAGGTGAGTGTTGGGTAGAATGGCCTGCTCTCATCTAAATGTTCCTAATATTATAATGTTCTAAACACAAGGAGCTGACCTAGAGTTGGTCTTGAGCCATGACCAGATGGTGTATAGGTTGTTGAGGCCTCACCCTGGACAGGACATTGAAGGCTTCTAGAATGGATCACAGTGTCAAGTCTTTTCCATGCCTGTCAGTGTCTATCGCTCTACTCCATCCTTAGCTATGGACACCTGGCCAATCAAGGAGACAGCTGCATGTCTGCTAAGAAATTTTCACAAAACCATATATACGATCCAGCTGGATTCAGGAGGCCCAGGAGGTCTTCCAGGGTCAATTTAGAGAGACCTCCAATCACTCAGTCAGGTGAGCTTGGAGTCGGGGAAGAGGGAGCAGACAGGAGGAAGGAGTACCCAGAAGTCTGGAGTGAGGTGAAGGAACAGGGAGATGAGTTTGTGTATAATAAGAACTGGGGGGGGGAGGATAATTTTAATGATTTTTTGTATTTTTTATATCACCCTGTATCTTTTTGTTCTGTTATACCATTTTGTTATATACACTCAAATTTTTGTTTGAACTTTGGAGGGTCTCAGTATCATTCTGCATTGAAGGTTGCTGAGGAGTGCCCCTTGCAGTTCACACCATGCACACAGAAAATTAAATCTAAATTAAATCTTAAATTAAAATCTAACAAAGGAGAGACACTTGTTTGCACAGTGGGGTGAGAAGTTTGGCAGAAGTTATCTGGCCATGGGGCTGATGCTGGCACATTGACCACCTTCAAGAAGGTGACGTTCTTTATGAAGGGTGTAATGCTGTCACAAGAAGGCAGTGTTGTTCAATGTTTGCAACCAATCTGATACTGGGAAGACTGGGAAGAAACTAAAATGCCAATCACAATCACAGTTGAAAAACAAAGCAAGGAAACTAACACCATAATATTTTAAGACAGAAACTTTTTTAGTGGTGGGCCAAATTGTCAGTAATGACTCATATAGTGTGCCTATGAACTGAGATAATCTAATACATGTGCTGACAGATATTGACTTCAGAAATACTTGCTCACAGAAATGATTTAATTATTAAACTTTTATTAAAAGCTATTATGAGCAATGCTAAAACACCAATAAAGAGAGTCACTTTAAAGTACAGTGAACTCAATTGTTCCAGTCTAGAAGGTGAAACTGCTTGTATCCACACACACTGCTAGTATCAAATGAAATGCTGGGTGTCACAATTAAGTCATTCATTTCAAAGATCTGCAGCTGTTTCTCCTCTTCTAACTCGCTTCCAAAAATATTCATTTATGAGAAGGCCTGTTTGCAGCTGTATGTACTAAAAAATAATGATGCCACCTGCAAAGTAGGGCTTGCAAAGCCTTGGAAAATAATCCTGAGTAATATGCAGATTGCAGAAATCAAGTAAAGGAAGTTTAGTCAACTAATTTTTAGGTTACTTTTTAAGTTCACTATTTCTATAGGGTTCAGATACTCCCAGCTGCAAGACTTCTAGAACGTTGTCCACATTAACAGCAAAAAAAGATGAAACAATTTAGATGTGAACGTCAGTAGGCTTTGCGCCCTAGGAACAGTGGTATGTCTTTCATTTCCTAGGAACATCTGAGTACTGGGGTGTTTTCCGAACAAAGATTTTTAGTGAAGCAGTAATTAATTCAAATGTGAAAAACTGGCTGTGCAAAAATGTGGGTCCCCTTGTAATTTTGCTGATTTGAATGCCTGTCACTGCTCAATGCTGATTACTTGCAACACCAATTTGGTTGGATTAACTCGTTAAGCCTTGAACTTCATAGACAGGTGTGTCCCATCATGAGATATAAAGGTATTTAAGGTGGTCAATTGCAAATTGTGCTTCCCTTTGACTCTCCTCTGAAGAGTGACAGCATGGGATCCTCAAAGCAACTCTCAAAAGATCTGAAAACAAAGATTGTCCAGTCTCATGGTTTAGTGGAAGGCTACAAAAAGCCATCTCAGAGGTTTAAACTGTTAGTTTCAACTGTAAGGAATGGAATCAGTAAATGGAAGGCCACAGGCACAGTTGCTGTTAAACCCAGCAGGTCTGGCAGGCCAAGAAAAATACAGGAGCGGCATATGTGCAGGATTGTGAGAATGGTTACAGACAACCCACAGATCACTTCCAAAGACCTGCAAGAACATCTTGCTGCAGATGGTGTATCTGTACATCGTTCTACAATTCAGCGCAATCTTCACAAAGAACATCTGTATGGCAGGGTGATAAGAAAGAAGCCCTTTCTGCACTCACGCCACAAACAGAGTCGCTTGTTGTATGCAAATCCTCATTTAGACAAGCCAGATTAATTTTGGAACAAAGTGCTTTGGACTGATGAGACAAAAATGGAGTTATTTGGTCATAACAAAAAGCACTTTGCATGGCGGAAGAAGAACACCGCATTCCAAGAAAAGCACCTGCTACCTACTGTCAAATGTGGTGGAGGTTCCATCATGCTGTGGGGCTGTATGGCTAGTTCAGGGACAGGGGCCCTTGTTAAAGTCAAGGGTCAGATGAATTCAATCCAATATCAACAAATTCTTCAGGATAATGTTCAAGCATCAGTCACAAAGTTGAAGTCACACAGGGGTTGGATATTCCAACAAGACAATGACCCAAAACACAGTTCGAAATCTACAAAGGCATTCATGCAGAGGGAGACATACAATGTTCTGGAATGGCCGTCACAGTCCCCTGACTTGAATATCATCAAAAATCAATGGGATAATTTGAAGCAGGCTGTCCATGCTCGGCAGCCATCAAATTTAACTGAACAGGAGAGATTTTGTATGGAAGAATGGTCAAAAATACCTCCATCCAGAATCCAGACACTCATCAAAGGCTATAGGAGGCATCTAGAGGCAAAAGGAAGCTCAACTAAGGATTGATGTAATATCTCTGTTGGGGTGCCCAAATCTATGCACCTGTCTAATTTTGTTATGATGCATATTGCATATTTTCTGTTAATCTGCTAAACTTAATGTCACTGCTGAAATACTACTGTTTCCATAAGGCATGTCATATATTAAAAGGAAGTTGCTACTTTGAAAGCTCAGCCAATGATAAACAAAAATCCAAAGAATTAAGTGGGGTTCCCAAACTTTTTCATATGACTGTAAAGCTTTCGCTTCTCCCCCATAGACAATACGTTATGGTGGGGGATGGCACAAAGCCAAAATGGAACAAATTTGTAGAAACGCAAAAAAAGGAACACTAGAAATGCCTAATGTGCATTACAGAAAACAGAGAACCTAATCTTCCCCTTCCACATTTGAAACTTACCCTTATATACCCTGAAGAGTTAAAGTTAGTTAGAGATCAAAGCTCATCTAATAGGACAATACATGGCCATAAAACCTTCAACAGAGTTGACTCCAGTTTCATTTGCAGCCAAGGTGTGAGTTTTGTAGATACTCACCCAAGTTAACTCCAATCTTCTACAAAGAACTACATTAATGTTCTGAAAACTAAGATGAATGAGAAAGTTCAGTTCCTGATTTTTCATAAATTTGCAAACCTTTCTGAAACCATGTTTTCACAATGTCATTTTGGGTTATTAAGTGTGTATTGATGGAAAAAATTGTAAATTTATCTTGTCATGCTTGTGTGCACGTGAAACAGCTTGAAGGCTTTTGCGATGGTAATTCTCTGCCGGGACAGGAGGTGGCACAGTGTACTAATGACCTTTCGTCTTCCCCTTCTGCAGAAAAGATGATTGACACTGTTCCATCTGAGGGGATCTCTGGAGTTCCTCCACCTGGTCTTGCCACATCCTCCCAGAATGCCTTAAATTCAAAGGAGCCTCCATCCTAGTCAGCCTATCTAAGACAGAAGTCGGGACGATTCACTTTTTGTGCCATAACAAGCATTTTCTTTCAATTTATTACTTAGAATTTTACAGGATTGGACACAAGATGTCCCAGACCTTTAACCTTGGCCTGTTATTTCTGTCACAATCTATTTAAAATTAAATCTACAACACAATAATGTGTGCAGAAAGTGAGTCTGAATACTTTCCGAATCCACTGTATGTTAATGATTTGTGTAGTTTATTTCGTTGACTGCTCTGTCTCCTTAATGTAGAACCAAAGGCGATTTATTAAAAATCCCGCTTTGCATTTGTATTCTGGGTTCTTGTTTTTTTTTTTGTGATTCTTTGCTTCATTTAGATTTTCTGGCTTGGATGACCTTTGGCATTTGTATTAAGGTTTCTGGCTTGTGAGCATTTAAATTTGCTTGCTGCTACATTTGACTTTTTACATAAAGCCTTTTCTACCCAGCCTTGCCCTTTTCTTGTTTTTTTTTTTCTTTAAATAAATATTTAAATATGAAGAAACTTCTCTTTTCATGTGCTTTGTGGCCAAAGGTTTCATGGTTTTCCTTACATCCTTATTGTGTAAATTGTGAACATTTGTTACTTAAAAGCTTGAGCCCCATTTATTCGGCCTATGCAGTCTAAAAGCCTTGCTTTTGAGTTGGGGGTTAGACTGCCTGGGGAGAGGCCTACTCAGGGAGTTCAGGCTCGTGAAAAGGCGGGTCTGTTTGTTTGTGCTTTTATGATACCCATTTATTTGAGCTTCTGGCAAGAATTGCAACACTTCTGGGGTCACTTCTAGTCACCACTAATACAGTGGATATAGAAAAGAACCCCCCCCCCCTTCTAAATATTCTCATTTCTTTTGCTTTACAGCCTTAAATGAAAACACACAAACCAATATTTTTTCCAGCTTTACTTACTCAATACAATCTATAACATCCAAATGAAAGATATCACAGCCACAGTTCAAAAAAATAAAAAAAAAATAAAAAACAAGAAATACTGAGATTAATAAAAGATCGCCTCCATCCTAAACAATATTTGTAAACTCAATCAGGTGTAAGTAAGCACCATTTCCATTGCAGACCATGGTTACTGGCTTCTACCTGTGATCAGCTGTAATCAGTGTGATTAGTGAAGCATCAAAACAGCTGTTCCTGGAGCATTTATTCCCTTGCTTGGTAGTGCAACTGACAGCAAACAACTGACTATGGGTTGCAAGCCACTTTCAAAAGATCTCAGGAATAGAGTTGTGGACAGACATAAGGCAGAAAAAATCTCAAGGACTTCATCAATCCCAAGGAGCACAGTAAAGTCCTTAATAAAAAAGTGGCAAGTCTTTGGTACTACTAGGACCCTCCCCGGATCCGGCCGTCCCTCCAAACTGGATGGAAGTGCAAGGAGGAAACTGGTAAGAGAGGCTACCAAGAGGCCAATGGCCACTTTGAAGGCGTTACAGGATTTTATGGCAAAGAGTGGTCATTGTGTGCATGTGACAACAATTTCACAAGTGCTCCACAATTGTGGCTTGTTCAGGAGGGTCGCAAGGACAAAGCACACTTCTCAAGAAAGGCCACATTAAGGCTCGTTTGAGCTTTGCCAGAATGCACCTTGAAGATTCTGATGCCAAGTGGAAAAAGGTCTTATGGTCAGATGAGACCAACTACATGGCCTCAATACCAAACGGTACATCTGGCGGAAATCCATTGCAGCTCACCATCCACAACACACCATACCTACAGTAAAGCACGGAGGTGGCAGCATCCTGTTGAGGGGGTGTCCCTCTGCCGCAGGGCCTGGGGCTCTCGTTAGGGTAGAAGGAAAAATGGATGGGGCAAAATACTTCTTGAGGAAAACCTGCTACCCTCTGCCAGAAAGTTGAAGATGGGCAGAATGACAATGACCTGAAGCAGACAGCAAAATTGACCACACAGTGGCTGAAGGAGAAAAAAGTGAATGTCCTCGTGTGGCCCAGTCAGAGCCCAGACATAAATCCCATTGTAAATCTGTGGAAAGATTTGAAGGTAGCAGTCCACCAATGCTCACCATCCAATTTGACCGAACTTGAACAGTTCTGTAAAGAAGAGTGGGTGGCAAATATTGCTCAGTCTAGATGTGCAAAGCTGATAGAGAAGAATCCCAACAGACTCAAAAAGGTGGTTCAACAAAATGACATTGACATTGGTGGGTGATCTTTTATTAAGCTCAGTATGTCTTGTTTTTGATTTTTTACAATTTTTCTGAACTGTAGCTGTGTTATCTTTCACTTGGATGTTATAGGCCGCATTGAGTAAGTAAAGTTGGGAAGAAATATGTTTTGTGTGTGTTTTCATTTAAGGCTATAAATCAAAAAAATGGGAATAATTCGAAGGGGGGGATTCTTTTCTATACCCTCTGTATGTGAGAGACACCAGGGAAGAGTTTCTTCTAGGAGAACCTGCTGCCCCTGCAAGACTAAAGGAGTCTGTCCCCGATACACAACCGAGTCCCCGTTACAAATTGAATGAAAATCAAAATTTCCCTGTAACCTCCGTTTACATAATCTCACAAAGAGTTTGATAAATGGATGTCTAACTATTCTAAAAGGTGGTGCAAAAAAAAGTAAGGAAATGACAATTAGTCTACAAGGATGGCCATCTGGAGTGTAATCTGGAGCTCTTGAGATAAAAGGATCAGACATGCCAGCACATTTACTGTTGAGGATTTAGGAAACTGATCTCCAAATTGATACATGATACAGATTCTTTTAATCCTTACAGAAACATCAAAGAGAGAAGGAGAAAGGTTTACAAAAAGTGAGATTTGTCTATTAGCAGAAACAGACTCCCACCTCACTAAACTGCCCACCTAACAGGAGTGCTGTCGCTAACAAAGACAGTTCTGGCCAAACTAAGCTTTCCATTCAGATCCACAGCTGATGAGATGCAAGCATTCAAATCCCTTCCTTTTTACAAATTTCTGCATTCCTCCCAACATGCTGGAGTTACCACTAAAACGTTTATGTGTGAATATTCCACACAAGGGACAGGCTGTTTGGGGAGTGCAGTCTTGATTTAACAAGATGAACCTATTGACACTCGCGTGGAAGAAGCTTCTCTTTATAATTAAGTTGGGAGATGCTGAGGCCTACCGCTTAGCATGAAACGACTGGCCGCTCCGGAGTCTTTGTCCCTAAGTCACACTATTTTAATCGCTCATTATTGTATGTGTTTATTCATTTTGCAGGTCGCTTCATCTCTAAACCATGAGCTTGTTCCTCTGTAGCGCTGCTCATAATCTCTCACCAATTATGGCTGCCTAAATTGGTAGTGTTCACCTTCTGCATGTGACTAACAGAGGTTCAGTCCTAGACTGTGCTGAAGCTACATGGCTGGCCACCTTGGCTTAACTGTCGATGATGAAGGGGAGCGGTGCTCCTCTGAGCAATTAGAACTTCAGGAAAAGACAAATAGCTGCTGTGCAGGTCATGACAACAGGAGAATTTTAGGGTACCAACGTGGCCTTCCCTGTTTAGATAGATAGATAGATAGATAGATAGATAGATAGATAGATAGATAGATAGATAGATAGATAGATAGATAGATAGATAGATAGATAGATAGATAGATAGATAGATAGATAGATAGATACTTTATTAATCACAAGAGGAAATTCACATACTCCAGCAGCAGCATACTGATAAAAACAATATTAAATTAAAGAGTGATAAAAATGCAGGTAAAAACAGACAATAACTTTGAATAATGTTAACGTTTACCAGCCCGGGTGGAATTGAAGAGTCGCATAGTGTGGGGGAGGAACGATCTCCTCAGTCTGTCAGTTGAGCTGGACAGTAACAGCAGTCTGTCGCTGAAGCTGTTTCTCTGTCTGGAGATGATACTGTTCAGTGGAGTGCAGATGATTGACAGGAGCCTGCTGAGCGCCTGTCGCTCCGCCACAGATGTCAAACTGTCCAGCTCCATGCCTACAATAGAGCCTGCTTTCCTCACCAGTTTATCCAGGCGTGACGCGTCCCTCTTCTTTATGTTGCCTCCCCAGCACACCACCGCGGAGAAGAGGACGCTCGCCACAACCATCTGATAGAACATCTGCAGCATCTTTTTGCAGATGTTGAAGGACGCCAGTCTTCTAAGGAAGTATAGTCGGCTCTGTCCTCTCTTGCACAGAGCATTAGTATTGGCAGTCCAGTCCACTTTATCATCCAGCTGCACTCCCAGGTATTTATAGGTCTGCACCCTCTGCACACAGTCACCTCTGATGATCATGGGGTCCATGAGGGGTCTGTGCCTCCTAAAATCCACCACCAGCCCCTTGGTTTTGCTGGTGTTCAGTTGTAGGTGGTTTGAGTCGCACCATTTAACAAAGTCCTTGATGAGGTTCCTATACTCCTCCTCCTGCCCACTCCTGATGCAGCCCATGATAGCAATGTCGTCAGCGAACTTTTGCACGTGGCAGGACTCCGAGTTGTATTGGAAGTCCGATGTATATAGGCTGAACAGGACTGGAGAAAGTACAGTCCCCTGCGGCGCTCCTGTGCTGCTGACCATAATGTCAGACCTGCAGTTCCTGAGACGCACATACTGAGGTCTGTTTGTAAGATAGTCCACGATTCATGCTATCAGGTATGAATCTACTCCCATCTCTGTCAGCTTGTCCCTAAGGAGCAGAGGTTGGATGGTGTTGAAGGCGCTAGAGAAGTCCAGAAACATAATTCTTACAGCACCACTGCCTCTGTCCAAGTGGGAGAGGGATCGGTGTAGCATATAGATGATGGCATCCTCTGCTCCCACCTTCTCCTGGTATGCGAACTGCAGAGGGTCGAGGGCATGTTGGACCTGTGGCCTCAGGTGGTGAAGCAGCAGCCTCTCCATGGTCTTCATCACATGTGATGTCAGAGCGACACGCTGGAAGTTGTTCAGCTCAATAGGACCTGATAACTTTGGGACTGGGGTGATACAAGATGTTTTCCAAAGCCTCGGGACTCTCCCCTGTTCCAGGCTCAGGTTGAAGATGCGCTGTAGAGGACTCCCCAGCTCCAAAGCACAGACCTTCAGCAGTCGTGGCGATACTCCATCTGGACCCACTGCTTTGCTGGCACGAAGTCTCCTCAGCTCTCTGCCCACCTGCGCTACTGTAATTGTGGGTGGGGATGTCTCTCCTATGCTGGTATCAGCAGAAGGATGGGTGGAGGGTGCAGTACTCTGAGGTGAGAGTGGGTTAGGTTGGTCAAACCTGTTAAAAAAGTTGTTCATCTGGTTTGCTCTCTCCACATCTCTCTCGATGGTGGGACCCCGCTTAGAACTGCAGCCAGTGATGATCTTCATCCCATCCCACACTTCCTTCATGCTGTTATTCTGCAACTTCTGCTCCAGCTTTCTCCTGTACTGCTCCTTCGCCGCTCTGAGCTGGACTCTGAGTTCTTTCTGCACGTGCTTGAGCTCATGCTGATCACTGCCTTTAAAAGCCCTTATCTTCTGGTTCAAAAGGCCCCTGATGTCACTTGTAATCCATGGCTGCTTGTTAGCATAGCAGCGTACAGTTCTTACTGGAACTACAATGTCCATACAGAAGTTGATGTAGTCAGTAGTGCAGTCAACAACCTCCTCAATGTTCTCACTCTGTGACCCCTGCAGGATATCCCAGTCCGTAGTTCCAAAGCAGTCTCTCAGAGCCTGCTCTGCCTCAGGGGACCACTTCCTAAATGAGCGTTTACTTGCAGTTATAAGCAAAAACAATGCTAGATGGCGTAAAGAATCAAACAAAAATTAATCACCACATAAAGATGAAGGCTGCTTATCAATCTGGCTCTGCCAAGGGGTTGACAGATACAGAGCTCCTTCTTTGAGGCCGCCTTCCTATTAAGTGACACCTCCTTGTGGGTGGTCATCCTTTTGCAGCCTGTGGGACTGGAAGGGGGCAGAGTCAGTTGCCCTCAGTGGGAAGTTTCTCAGAATTGTGTAGAAAATAAACAAGACAGTTAGTGACAGCGCCCCCTCTCGGTCAGGGGTGGTATCACATACCTGGGAAGAGCTTGGATGGCGATCCTCAGGCACACATGTGTAATGTGTACAAATCTGTTAGTGGGCACTCCACTTCTAATGGGTATTTTGTTTTGTTCCACTCCATATGACAGTTTAGAATTTATATTTTAATCTATTTATTTTCATTGTATCTGTTTCATTCCTCCTCTTTGTGATTATTACCCTGTCCTACTATTGCTTGGTCTTCTTACAGTTTTACTGCCAAAAGTGACGAGTGAAATGATTTATACAAAATTAAACTGACAACAAAAATTACAGTTTGGCTTTGCAAAACAAAATGTGTTATGTCACAAACAACACAGCACATTTACAAGGATACGTCAGCGGCACTTCTGTGATGATTTTATGCAGCTTTCCACATACACATCTAAATATGTTATGTGTGTGTTCACAGTATCAACCTCAGTCAGTTTCTCTTGGTGTTTTCCAGGAGTAAACATGTCCACTCCACTCTCCATTCGCAGCAAATAAAAGTAGTGAATAATGATCCACCCTTTATGGGATGAAGGGGTGCCAGGAGCCAAAACCCATAGAAAGCTTTCTGCACAATATGGAGACTGTGTTTTATGATAGCAGAGTGTTTTTGAATGGATTGCGGAGTTCAAAAATGGGACAGACAAGTGTTAAGCATGAAAAAAGGAATGGGATGCCTGTCCATGTCCGCTACCCGTGACAGCATTGAGCAAGTCCATACCACGATTTTGATGAACCGACAAGGATTTCAGCCACTGGTACACCTTCAGCCAATAAAAGGTTGATCTCTGTTTGCTGCTCTTCTTTGGGTCCAAACAGAGAGCAGAACAGCCATGTTTACCCCTAGAAACTGATTGGTCCAGGCTGAGACGTTAACACTGTGATTACAGTGTAAAGGACAGCACATATGGGCTAGCATCCTGGCTGGGATTGGTCTCATTCCCTTAATGGGCTGTGACAAAGAGATCGGAGAAGGCTCCATTTCAAAGCTATATGCTTCCCTAATCCACTAGATGGCAGCAGCATCCCTGAGCTTCAGGACCCATTGAGACACCCACAGGGAATGTTGGGCATTGCAGTGCAGTGGGGCAGTCCTGCTGGGATCCGTGGGTACCACCACAGGGTGCTTCAGGGAGTTATGAGACTTCCGATTGACCTTGGAAGTACTTCCATCAGGCTATGCCCTGGCACTGGAAGTACTCTCAAGTCCAAGATAAAAGGAGCCGCTCAGCCTCATCCAGATATGTTGGAGCTGGGTGTGGAGGATGGAAGAAGGTCGCCTGGGAGGTGTGGTGGTGAAGCAGAGTGAGAGAAGAAGAACTGTGTTTTGTTTTTTGCCACTTTTGGAGTCTTTCTGTAAGGTATTATGATTAATAAACCTTTTATTAATATCCGAACTTGTGTCTGTTGAGACTGGGTGTGAGGTTTGGGGTGCTGCACTGCCCCTTAGTGATCACAACATATATCAGGGGAAAGCTTTAAAGCCAAACCAAAAAAAAAAACACAAATAAAACATTATACATAATTATTGACTTACCCTTAGGATCTCATGTCATCTTCAATCTTCGTCTAATTCAAATTCAAATCCAAATTTTATATGTCACATAAAATTATATAGACAATGCAAATTGTAGTGAAATGCTTAGTTACAGAAGCCCAAGAAAAATGTAAGTATTATAATAAGCAAAAATTTTTTTTTGCAGTACAGTAATCCCTCGCTATATCGCGCTTCGCCTTTCGCGGCTTCACTCCATCGCGGATTTTATATGTAAGCATATTTAAATATATATCGCGGATTTTTCGCTGCTTCGCGGGTTTCTGCGGACAATGGGTCTTTTAATTTCTGGTACATACTTCCTCAGTTGGTTTGCCCAGTTGATTTCATACAAGGGACGCTATTGGCAGATGGCTGAGAAGCTACCCAGCTTACTTTTCTCTTTCTCTTGCGCTGACTTTCTCTGATCCTGACGTAGGGGGATTGAGCAGGGGGGCTGTTCGCACACCTAGACGATACGGACGCTCGTCTAAAAATGCTGAAAGATTATCTTCACGTTGCTATCTTTTGTGCAGCTGCTTCCTGAAACGACATGCTGCACGGTGCTTCGCATACTTAAAAGCTCGAAGGGCACGTGTTGATTTGTGCTTGAAAAACAAACTCTGTCTCTCTCTCTCTCTCTCTCTCTCTCTCTCTTTGTCTGCTCCTGACGGAGGGGGTGTGAGCTGCCGCCATCAACAGCTTTGTGCCGCGGTGCTTCGCATACTTAAGCCAAACAGCCCTATTGATTTGTTTGCTTTTCTCTCTATCTCTGTGACAGTCACTGCTCCTGACACACACTCCTTTGAAGAGGAAGATATGTTTGCATTCTTTTAATTCTGAGACGGAACTGTCATCTCTGTCTTGTCATGGAGCACAGTTTAAACTTTTGAAAAAGAGACAAATGTTTGTTTGCAGTGTTTGAATAACGATCCTGTCTCTCTACAACCTCCTGTGTTTCTGCGCAAATCTGTGACCCAAGCATGACAATATAAAAATAACCATATAAACATATGGTTTCTACTTCGCGGATTTTCTTATTTCGCGGGTGGCTCTGGAACGCAACCCCCGCGATGGAGGAGGGATTACTGTACACATTTTCCTGTTTTTTAGCATACACATTGTCAATAAGTGGATGCTTGAGGGCGCTGTTGCCCCATGAAACCCAACAAACAGATGCAGACACTGGTTTAAAAGCACCAAGAAGTAATTTCATTTTCTTCTTTACAGTACTCCAAAGCACCTCCACTACCATAAACAATAAATCTATAATCACAAATACAATAATATTCCTCCTCTCCTCCCAGCAGCTCCGTCACACTCCCTCCCAACTCCGGCTCAGCTTGCTGGGTCTCCCATAGTCCTTTATATAGTCCTTGACCCGGAAGTGCTTCTCCTCTTCTGTTCACGTGACTTGTCAGCACTTCTGGGTCAGATGGAGAATTACATTTTTCTTCAGCCCGGAGGTACTTCTGTTCCTTGACTTGGGAGTATTTCCGGGCTATACGGGAAACAAAAATCCCCTCGTCTCCCTGCAGCATCACACGGTGGCCCCCAGGGAACCCAGCAGGGTTGTGAAGCCAAACTCCATCTTCCATGATGCCCTGCGGGAATCCGGGGAACCTCTAGGCTGCAAGGAAGACGCCATCTATCATCCTGGATGAGCTGCCGGCTGTCCATCACAATATATTCTCACACTTGAAATCACACAAAGTTTAATAAAAGAGGCCCCAGGACCGGAGTTGGAGACCCTCCCCAGGCAGTAACAAGGACAAATTTGGTCAGTATCTCAATGTCTGGATTATTACCCATGTTAATTTTGATTATGACATACTCGCTTTTTACCATTACTTATTCAAATAAATTTCCTGACCTCTCCTGCTTTTTCCACTCTGTCTGGTAATATCAGATGAAACCCGTTCTGCCTTAACTTCTACATAAGACTTTGGAATTGTAGTGTAGCATCCTGGCTGGGGTGAAGCCTGGTGGCTGATGGACTGTTAAATCTGGCAAGGACTGCTGTCAGGAAAATGATTAACGCTAGAAAGAAAAAAAGGTTGTGGTACTTTGAATGGAGGAGCTGAAAATGGAGGTGGTGTTTCTGGACAGTTTAGGGGATGATGGGAAAGTGTGGTACAGTACATTAGGACAATCGAGATGAGAACAGGCCATTCAGCCCAGCAAAGCTCAAAAATCCTATCCACTTAATTCTTCTAAAATAAGTCGAGTTCTGAAAGTCCCTGAAGTCCTACTGTCTACCACACTACTTGGTCGCTTATTCCATGTGTCTGCATTTCTCTGTGTGAAGAAAAACTTCCCAATGTTTGTGCAAAATTTACTCTTAATGAGTTTCCAACTGTATCCCTGTGTTCTTGATGAACTCATTTTCATTGGTGAGTGGTGTCGATCCACTGGACTGACTCCCTTCATAATTTTAAACACTTGAGTCAGGTCTCCTCTGAGTCTTCTTTTGCTTAAACTGAAAAAGCTCAGCTTTTTTAATCTTTCTCATCCCCTGTAGCCCTGGAATCAGCCTAGTTGCTCTAATCTGGACTTTTTCTAGCACTGCTACATCATTTTTATATGAAGACCAAAACTGCACACAGTACTCCAGATGAGGCCTCACCAGTGCATTATAAAGTTTGAGCAGAACATTCCTGTGACTTGTAATTCACACATCTGTGCGCTAAATGACCTGACATTCTGTTAGCCTTCTTAATGGCTTCTGAACACTAACACAGAGTGCACAATGACTCCTACAGTAAATTCTTCTCATAAGGGGTACTCTTGATTTCCAGACCTCTCATTGTGTATTCAAACCTAACATGTTTACTTCATATGTGTAGTACTTTACATTTGCTGACATTAAATTTCATCTCCCACAAATCTGCCCAATCCTTTATGCTGTCCAAGTCCCTCTGCAATGATTCAATGGATTCAAGGTTATCAGCCAATCCACCTATCTTGGTATCACCTACAAACCTAACCAGCTTGTTACTTATATTTCTATCCACATTGTTTTTATATATTAAAAATAGCAGCGGCCCCAGCACAGACCCCTGTGGACACCACTCTTAACATCAGACACCATAAGTGTGAGGTACAAGCATGAATGAAGGAGGATTCTTGGTAGGAAACCTACGTTTTCTATTAGGGTGTCTCTCAGGGCCACTACAGTGAGAGGTTTATAGGTAATTGTAAATAGTTCGTGTTCAATTACCTTCATTGTTCTGCAATCACATCTTTGTCCTGCTGCGTCTTCCTTCTGAACCTGTAATAGGAAGTCACTACAGTAGTTTTTATTACTCATTCGTGACAGAAGGGTGTGAAGTGCAAGGGATAGGGCATCGTCTGTGGACTTGTGTGATGAAATGCCCTAGCACCGGAAGTACTCCTGGGTCCAAGATAAAAGAGACTGCTTGATACTCATCCAGGCGAGTTGGAGTCGGGATTAAGGAATATGAATATGTGGAAAATTTTGTTTAATGTGTCCCACCACAAAGTCTCTCAAAGCACTTCATCACAAAAGGAGTTGGGGACATCACTCTGTAGTTCTGTCCTGCTCCACTGACAGACTGAGGAGATCGTTCCTCCCCCAAACTATGCAACTCTTCAATTCCACCCGGGGGGTAAACGTTAAAATTATACAAAGTTATTGTCTGTCTGTATACCTGTATTTTTGTCACTCTTTAATTTAATATTGTTCTTTATCAGTATACTGCTGCTGGAGTATGTGAATTTCCCCTTGGGATTAATAAAGTATCTATCTATCTATCTATCTATCTATCTATCTATCTATCTATCTATCTATCTATCTATCTATCTATCTATCTATCTATCTATCTATCTATCTATCTATCTATCTATCTATCTATCATATAATGCCTTTCATATCTATCTATCTATCTATCTATCTATCTATCTATCTATCTATCTATCTATCTATCTATCTATCTATCTATCTATCTATCTATCTATCTATCTATCTATCTATCTATCAGGTCTGTCATTGGGGAAGCAGCAAAGGTTCAAGGACATCATGTAAGTGATGCTAACTTAATAAACTACATAATAGTAATCAATGAACGAACACATAGTTTACTGGGGAAACTGTAAAGACACAAACCTGTCCAGTGAAGCTAGCATTTGATGATCACCTATTACAACAATTTTTTTAATGTAATAAATATCCATCCAACCATTATCCAACCCGCTATATCCTAACTACAAGGTCAGGGGGTCTGCTGGAGCCAATCCCAGCCAACACAGGGCACAAGGCAGGAAACAAACCCCGGGCAGGGCACCAGCTAAAGGGCACATTTACTAAAATAATACAAAAAATTAAGGAAACGGAAGATACTAGTTCAGGAATCAGGCAGCAATTTGCATCTTTCTGAATTTCAAAGTACAAGTGGCATTTTAACTGTAGGTTCTGAAAATGGGGATAGTTGTCAGAGTATCTAAAAAGTTAATTTAATAGCTGGTATTGACTTCAAATTAAGAAACTGCAGCAAAAGTCTTCAGCCCCACTACTGCCCTCCAGAGCCAGGCCAGGACATGGAATTCTGAAATTGTTTCTGGTTATTTTCCTTTGGAAACAGTACCATCTACTGTTCAGTTGGGTTATTGCATGTGAAAAGTTCACTAGATATACAGCCATCCATCCATCCATCCATTATCCAACTCGCTATATCCTAACACAGGGTCACAGGGGTCTGCTGGAGCCAATCCCAGCCAAACACAGGGCACAAGGCAGGAACAAACCCCGGGCAGGGCGCCAGCCCACCACAGACTAGATATACAGTGCAGTGAGAAAGATTTATAGGTTGTGATGGATGGCTCACATAGGTGGGCATCCCAGCAATGATGGAACATGGCTCCTTAACTGGATGGGAGGCCAGCCCTATGATGCCACATAAAAAAGGGAGAAGAACGTGCTGCCTTATTCAGAGAACAGAAGATGCCAACGTGACAGTGGGTACACTGGCATCCCTGCTGAGTTGGACCCAGGAACAATACCCAGCTTGAAGGCCAGTATAATGGAAGGATCCAGAAGGACTACAGGCTCCCCCAAGACAATAGGCAGCAGCTTCCTTGTGCGATGTTACCTGTGCGGATACCCATAAGGCACTCTGGATATTGTAGTCCCGTAGAACAGCCTTGTCAGGTTCCATGGGGACCACCAGGGGATACTGCAGGGATTCCTCATCCCTGATTTATGGGACTTCTGTTTGACCTTAAAGTACTTCCATCAGGCTATGCCCTAGCACCGGAAGTACTCCTAGGTCCAAGATAAAAGAGACTGCTTGATCTCATCCAGGCGAGTCGGAGTTGGGATTAAGGAAGACAAGAAAGGAGAAAAGAAAAGAGACAACGTGAAGAGATTTGTGTTTAGTGCACTACTGGAACCTTTGTGGAAGGTACTTGCGGAAATAAACCATTGTTTAAACAGAACTTGAGTCTGTGTGATTGTGTCTCGGGTTTGGTGCTCTTTGGCACCACCATCTTGTGGTTCACAAGATTTACAGGGTCTGTATGTCACATCAAAAATCAAATCAATCAAAATCAGTTTTACATGCAGTGAAATTCTCACTTTCACGTGGCAATCAACATGCACCAAGTCTCCATTCTCTAATGTCACCAAACCACAAAGTACACTAAAGAAATTGTTGCTGAAATGGACTTTTGCAGCCATATTTGAATAATACATTTAAAAAGCAGTCATTTCAAGCAGTGATAGCCATCATACACACTACTAATGCCTTGGCTGTGTTGGGTATCTTGATAATAAGAAGTATCTATTTCTATCAAAAACATGAAGATTTCTGGGTGACCTCAAACTTTTGAGTGTATACTTGTATTGTATTTAAAGAACAAAATGCAATCCATTAAAAAAAAAGCAAATAAAATAATATGTCCTGAGGACAATCCATGAAACTCATCACTATACGAGAAGAAGTGGCTCTTCATAAAGAATAAGCCAGCAGATAACATGTAAACGTTCAGCACAGGCCCGGTGCATTTACTGCAGATGTTAGTAAAAACTGAACTTCATTTATCTAACAAAACAGTTTTATCCCACACAAACTGGCACTGAGTAAAAAAGAAATCTTGAAATGCTGTCATTTTTTCCATCCAGGGCTGGCTTTTGGCTTGTACCCAATGTTACCGGAAAAAGCTGTGGCTCACCCTGACACTGAGCTAAACAAAGTGGCTTAGAGAATGGGTGGGAGGGTGGATTTTACTTTTCATTTTAATGTAATCCTTTTCACAGTTTCAAAGAGTTCTTTTGAGAAGTTCTCTACGTGTAAACTTCTACCTAACTGTAAATATTATGACAGACTCATCTTGATGGGATCATTGATCTGTCTTCAGTTCAAAGCATTCATTTTCAAAAGCTTATCTGCAGCCGCGATGTGGGTTCAACAGTCATAGCTGTGAGGCCCATACGTCGCTTTCCCCAACCACACTTGCCAGCTCATACAGTGGGATCCTAAGGCCATCCAGGAGATGTAATCCTCCCGGGGGCCCCGCTTTTGAGGTCCGTGTGTACCATTCGAGCAGATTTGTCAAGTTACAGTTAGGTCCATAAATATTTGGACAGAGACAACTTTTTTCTAATTTTGGTTCTGTACATTACCACAATGAATTTTAAATGAAACAACTCAGATGCAGTTGAAGTGCAGACTTTCAGCTTTAATTCAGTGGGGTGAACAAAACGATTGCATAAAAATGTGAGGCAACTAAAGCATTTTTTTTACACAATCCCTTCATTTCAGGGGCGCAAAAGAAATTGGACAATTGACTCAAAGGCTATTTCATGGGCAGGTGTGGGCAAGTCCGTCGTTATGTCATTATCAATTAAGCAGATAAAAGGCCTGGAGTTGATTTGAGGTGTGGTGCTTGCATGTGGAAGATTTTGCTGTGAACAGACAACATGCGGTCAAAGGGGCTCTCCATGCAGGTGAAAGAAGCCATCCTTAAGCTGCGGAAACGGGAAAAAACCCATCCGAGAAATTGCTACAATATTACGAGTGGCAAAATCTACAGTTTGGTACATCCTGAGAAAGAAAGCAAGCACTGGTGAACTCAGCAACGCAAAAAGACCTGGACGTCCACAGAAGACAACAGTGGTGGATGATCACAGAATCATTTCCATGGTGAAGAGAAACCCCTTCACAACAGCCAACCAATGAACAACACTCTCCAGGGGGTAGGCGTATCGATATCCAAGTCTACCATAAAGAGAAGACTGCATGAAAGTAAATACAGAGGGTGCACTGCAAGGTGCAAGCCACTCATAAGCCTCAAGAATAGAAAGGCTAGATTGGACTTTGCTAAAGAACATCTAAAAAAGCCAGCACACTTCTGGAAAAACATTCTTTGGACAGATGAAACCAAGATCAACCTCTATCAGAATGACGGCAAGAAAAAAGTATGGAGAAGGCGTGGAACAGCTCATTATCCAAAGCATACCACATCATCTGTAAAACACGGTGGAGGCAGTGTGATGACTTGGGCGTGCATGGCTGCCAGTGGCACTGGGACACTAGTGTTTATTGATGATGTGACACAGGACAGAAGCAGCCAAATGAATTATGAGGTGTTTCATAGACATACTGTCTGCTCAAATCCAGCTAAATGCAGTCAAATTGATTGGGCGGCGTTTCATGATACAGATGGACAATGACCCAAAACATACAGCCAAAGCAACCCAGGAGTTTATTAAAGCAAAGAAGTGGAAAATTCTTGAATGGCCAAGTCAGTCACCTGATCTTAACCCAACTGAGCATGCATTTCACTTGTTGAAGACTAAACTTCAGACAGAAAGGCCCACAAACAAACAGCAACTGAAAGCCGCTGCAGTAAAGGCCTGGCAGAACATTAAAAAGGAGGAAACCCAACATCTGGTGATGTCCATGAGTTCAAGACTTCAGGCTGTCATTGCCAGCAAAGGGTTTTCAACCAAGTACTGTATTAGAAATGAACATTTTATTTCCAGTTAATTTGTCCAATTACTTTTGAGCCCCTGAAATGAAGGGATTGTGTTAATAAAATGCTTTAGTTGCCTCACATTTTTATGTAATCGTTTTGTTCACCCTACTGAATTAAAGCTGAAAGTCTGCACTTCAACTGCATCTGAGTTGTTTCATTTAAAATTCATTGTGGTAATGTACAGAACCAAAATTAGAAAAAAGTTGTCCCTGTACAAATATTTATGAACCTAACTGTACTTTTAAAAGTCATCCTATTGTAATATCATGAAAATTCGTATATTTAGGAAAACCCCTTCAACGACTGACACTTTACACTTTACCGGGCCAAACTTCTTAATCTCAAATCTGACATCCTCAGAGTGAACACTTGCACAACAACAAACACTAATCCCACCTCTTTGGGGAAGCTGGTCTCCGCGTCTCAGTACCTGATTGGATTTTTTGTGCCTTATGTTTTAGGTGTTACCTCATTTACTGAAATCCGATTGGATTGGCCATGAGATATTTTATTGGTCCCACCCTCTCTGTCTTGTGTGACGCGTCAGGCGGCCTTTGAAGCATCTGCTAGAGGCCGGTGACTCTGCCACTCATTCCACCCTTCCCTGCCTTGTCCATAATATGCGTTTAATTTTCTGTCACAACAGTGGGCAATCAGCGGAGTCTCCCCAGGAACTGATGTAATGTGTGGCGTGCAGCTGATAATCGTGGTTGTGGCATCTCCCCAGCAAGTACTGTGCAGTTCCCCTGCAAGTATTTTAATCTGTGCTGGCATGCAGCTGATTATTTGTATGTGTGGCGACTCCCCAGCAACAGATTTTATGTGCATGGCCACGAGTACCCAATCAGCACTCTCCCCAGCAATGATGTCCTTTATTAAAGAGTGCCCTGCGCATGCGGACTTCACCAGAAGACACACACACACACATGGACGCACACAGGGATTTTATTAAAGAGGATATATATATACTGTAAATATTACCCTCCACTTGTTAAACCATTCCTGTTTTGGGGGTCGTCTCATTGTTGTCCCTCTAGTGATCCTGTTGATAATTTCATTAACACCAAAGCAGCTGAAACTGATTAGCAAACCCCTCTTAACTGACCAGATCAATAGCCCAGAAGTGTCATTCACTTGATGCTATACAGTGATCCCTCGCTATATCGTGCTTCGCCTTTCACGGCTTCACTCCATCGCGGATTTTATATGTAAGCATATATAAATATATATCGTGGATTTTTTGCTGGTTCGCGGATTTCTGCGGACAATGGGTCTTTTAATTTCTGGTACATGCTTCCTCAGTTGGTTTGCCCAGTTGATTTCATACAAGGGATGCTATTGGCAGATGGCTGAGAAGCTACCCAACTTACTTTTCTCTGTCTCTCTTGCGCTGACTTTCTCTGATCCTGACGTAGGGGGATTGAGCAGGGGGGCTGTTCGCACACCTAGACAATACGGATGCTCATCTAAAAATGCTGAAAGATTATCTTCACGTTGCTATCTTTTGTGCAGCTGCTTCCTGAAACGACATGCTGCACAGTGCTTCGCATACTTAAAAGCTCGAAGGGCACGTATTGATTTTTGACTGAAAAACAAACTCTGTCTCTCTCTCTATCTCTCTCTCTCTGTCTCTGTCTCTCTCTCCCTGCTCCTGACGGAGGGGGTGTGAGCTGCCGCCTTCAACAGCTTTGTGCTTCGCATACTTAAAAGCCAAACAGCCCTATTGATTTGTTTGCTAGAGATTGTTTTCTCTATCTATGTGACATTCTGTGCTCCTGACACGCACTCCTTTGAAGAGGAAGATATGTTTGCATTCTTTTAATTGTGAGACAGAACTGTCATCTCTGTCTTGTCATGGAGCACAGTTTAAACTTTTGAAAAAGAGACAAATGTTTGTTTGCAGTGTTTGAATAACGTTCCTGTCTCTCTACAACCTCCTGTGTTTCTGCGCAAATCTGTGACCCAAGCATGACAATATAAAAATAACCATATAAACATATGGTTTCTACTTCGCGGATTTTCTTATTTCGCGGGTGGCTCTGGAACACAACCCCCGCGATGGAGGAGGGATTACTGTACTCGGATTCAAAAGTGTGCATATATATATATATATGTGGACACTAGAGGAGCTGTTGCCCCACTAAACCCACCACACAGACGTCCAGGACACACGTTTAAAAGCAACAAGAAGAATTCTTTAATATTTTTCTTCAGAAACAATGCACAAAGCACCACACACTCCACAATTCTCCAATACTCAATAATAATAAATACAATAATTAATCCTCCACTCCCAGCAGCTTAGTCATCCAACCTCCCAACTCCGGCTGTCTTTGCTGGGTCTTCACCAGTCCTTTAAATAGTCCATTACCCGGAAGTATTTCTCCCAGGTAAAACGCCACATCATCCTTCTCAAGTAGCCTGGAAGTACTGCGGGCTTCCATCCTCGTGACTCCGCAGTACTTCCGGATTGTTGTAACAGCAGTAGTCCCCAGGTTCTTTGTGAGCTCCCCCTGGCCGCACCCACAGCACTAAACAGGGCTGAGGAAACGGACTCCATGTCCCATGATGCTTTGCGGGAATCCGGGGAACTGTTGCCGTCCATGGGAGCTGCCACCTAGCGTCCCGGGGGAGGCAGTGTCCTGAAAAGGCTGCCTTTTTCCATTCTTTTATTTCAGGGACGTCTCGGCTGTCCATCACATTATATATATATGTATAATGTATATACTCCCTAGAATAATCTATTTGTTTTATTTCTGCCTTTTTCATCCAAGCAGCACAGCTCTTTTTACAAGTTGTATAATCTCTAAGTACCTCCTCAGCAGACCCAGTGACTACCTGGAGGTTAACAACTTCACCTCTTCACATACAACCTTCAGTAAAATGTGAGATCAGATCATTCACTTCCAGTATATTTTAGTTTGCTCTTAATGTTCCTGATAGACTCCACATCTTCCTTGACTGTTCTTTTTACTTCTAAAATACTGGAAGAACCTTTTTAACCATTACCTTTATAAACATACGGTTAACCCAGGAGTTATTTAAGCCTTAGTCCTATGCAGCCATTTCTTTTTCCTTCGCACCGCCTGCAGGACGCTGCCTTTATGTCAGCCCCCCAACGGCCACATTTCTGAACATTCAGCATGCACTCACTCATCACTCTAAACTCCATCGCCATGTCTGCTTATTACTCTCTATCGGTCATACTGAAAATCATGTCCATTTTTCTCTTGCTATTCACATCTTTTCTTATTCTATATTTAATTTAACTCCTTTTGCCTGTGACTCTGATGCCAACTGACAGTCTTTTGATCTTCTTAAGAGATGAGGCCAGGTTCTTCTTTGCCACTTTCCTTCTACTCACCCACTTGCCCATCAACCAGCATTGCACACACTAAAACCGAGCTACTGTGCTAAAATGTTCCTGCTGATGCAAGTCATCCGGATACGTAAATTCTGCTGTGTTTACTGTTTCAGAACAGAAAAAGGATGCCAGAAATGTCATGCCATGATTTTATAAAAAATGTTTGGTTCTCCTACTAAATTCTCATTTAGTAAGGAAGATCCGCGTTGCCATTACATGGACCAATCAGTGTGCATCCAGGAACGTTAACATGAATTGTATGACACAGG
Source organism: Erpetoichthys calabaricus (assembly GCF_900747795.2). Taxonomy (NCBI): domain Eukaryota; kingdom Metazoa; phylum Chordata; class Cladistia; order Polypteriformes; family Polypteridae; genus Erpetoichthys; species Erpetoichthys calabaricus. The sequence continues at coordinate 169,626,387 of NC_041401.2, forward strand.
AGCTGATGGCCTTTCTAAATATAGCACATCAAAGTTTACAGCTTCCCTTGCATTGCAGATCAAAGTACCAGGGCTTCTTGTCATCGGGCTGCAGGAGATCACACTTTGAGGACTTCCTTGCCTTGCATTGCAAAGTTAGAACCGTCAAGAATACTTCATGCATAGTTGCTGATCGCAATGGCAGGGCGGCCACATCTTCTAAGGAGGCAACAAATCATAGGTGTTTGGCTCCTTGTCTGATCACAGCAGTGGGCTGTGTGTAAGAGGTGTGGGCCTGAGACCCCAGCTGTGACACTTCTATATCAACCAAGGTTACTTCTTGATGGACCTGCAGTTCACAGCTTTAAAGAGGACTCATTTTGGGTTGCTGGCCATGGCGTCAGTGTGACTTTTTCAAACTTTTTCGAACTTGAACTTTATGGCCTTGGTGTTCCATCCGTACACATAACAAAGTAAATACAATTAATGAACACAACATACAATACATGATGCCATCACAACACAGAAGCTGTGAATAATATACTGCACAAATCCCAAATACACTCCTGCCCACTGATACAGTGATCCTTAAACTTTTGTTTTTTGCGATCCAATTTTGTCTTACTTGTGATTTTAAGACACAGAATCACCACTGACAGTCATCCCGGGAGATGAAGAATCACCGCCAACAGCAATAATCGGGGTCCCCCTTGTAGAATCACCAGTGGAGGTCATAGCAGAGCTACCTGCAGAGACCCATCACCAGACACTCCTCAAGCTTTCCCAAAGATTACAATTGTGAATCACGACTAAGCATGACCCAATATCAGACAACACACAACCGGTAGTTTATGATCCTATGAGATAACACATCGGGTAAGTCTTTCTAAAATAAACAGATAATAAAACAGAATTCAGATTGGACAGAGGAGTTCAGAAAGCAGGAAAAGAATGAAATGGATCAGAGACTGTGTTTAGGCAGAGTGACTACAGTACGATAGAAACTGTTTCTGTGTCCAGCAGTTCTCGTCTTGAGTGACATTTCCTCGATGGTAATAACTGAAAGTGATGGCTGCCCAGGTAGGTGTAGTCTTTGCTTATATTTCCTGGCCCGTGATGTATACATGAATTTATATATATACACTGCATCCGGAAAGTATTCACAGCGCATCACTTTTTCCACATTTTGTTATGTAACAGCCTTATTCCAAAATGGATTAAATTAAATTCCATAATGACAAAGTTTACTTGAGATTTTTGCAAATTTATTAAAAATAAAAAAACTGAGAAATCCCATGTACATAAGTATTCACAGCCTTTGCTCAATACTTTGTCGATGCACCTTTGGCAGCAATTACAGCCTCAAGTCTTTTTGAATATGATGCCACAAGCTTGGCACACCTATCCTTGGCCAGTTTCGCCCATTCCTCTTTGCAGCACCTCTCAAGCTCCATCAGGTTGGATGGGAAGCGTCGGTGCACAGCCATTTTAAGATCTCTCCAGAGATGTTCAATCGGATTCAAGTCTGGGCTCTGGCTGGGCCACTCAAGGACATTCACAGAGTTGTCCTGAAGCCACTCCTTTGATATCTTGACTGTGTGCTTAGGGTCGTTGTCCTGTTGAAAGATGAACCGTCGCCCCAGTCTGAGGTCAAGAGCGCTCTGGAGCAGGTTTTCATCCAGGATGTCTCTGTACATTGCTGCAGTCATCTTTCCCTTTATCCTGACTAGTCTCCCAGTCTCTGCCGCTGAAAAACATTCCCACAGCATGATGCTGCCACCACCATGCTTCACTGTAGGGATGGTATTGGCCTGGTGATGAGCGGTGCCTGGTTTCCCCCAAATGTGACGCCTGTCATTCACACCAAAGAGTTCAATCTTTGTCTCATCAGACCAGAGAATTTTCTTTCTCATGGTCTGAGAGTCCTTCAGGTGCCTTTTGGCAAACTCCAGGCGGGCTGCCATGTGCCTTTTACTAAGTAGTGGCTTCTGTCTGGCCACTCTAAAATACAGGCCTGATTGGTGCATTGCTGCAGAGATGGTTGTCCTTCTGGAAGGTTCTCCTCTCTCCACAGAGGTCCTCTGGAGCTCTGACAGAGTGAACATCGGGTTCTTGGTCACCTCCCTAACTAAGGCCCTTCTCCCCCGATCGCTCAGTTTAGATGGCCGGCCAGCTCTAGGAAGAGTCCTGGTGGTTTTGAACTTCTTCCACTTACGGATGATGGAGGCCACTGTGCTCATTGGGACCTTCAAAGCAGCAGAAATTTTTCTGTAACCTTCCCCAGATTTGTGTCTTGAGACAATCCTGTCTCAGAGGTCTACAGACAATTCCTTTGACTTCATGCTTGGTTTGTGCTCTGACATGAACTGTCAACTGTGGGACCTTATATAGACAGGTGTGTGCCTTTCCAAATCATGTCCAACCAACTGAATTTACCACAGGTGGACTCCAATTAAGCTGCAGAAACATCTCAAGGATGATCAGGGGAAACAGGATGCACCTGAGCTCAATTTTGAGCTTCATGGCAAAGGCTGTGAATACTTATGTACACGTGCTTTCTCAATTTTTTATTTTTAATAAATTTGCAAAAATCTCAAGTAAACTTTTTTCACATTGTCATTATGGGGTGTTGTGTGTAGAATTCTGAGGAAAAAAATGAATTTAATCCATTTTGGAATAAGGCTGTAACATAAGCTGTGAATACTTTCCGGATGCACTGTATGTATATGTGAATTTCCCCTTGGGATTAACAAAGTATCTATCTATCTATCTATCTATCTATCTATCTATCTATCTATCTATCTATCTATCTATCTATCTATCTATCTATCTATCTATTCAGGACCTCAATGGAGTCCAGTTTCAGTCTGCTGTCCAAATAACATTCTGCATTATAAGTTTTGGGTGAGCCGATGCATCGCCAAACCAGACTGATATGGAGAAAGTGAGGATGCATACAAAGACAGCTTTAGAAAACTGGACCAGCACTGATTGGAACGGGTTACATTCTTAAAAAAAGCATCTGCACCTTAGCATTTTTTAGATATGAGCAGTCCTGTTTTCATCCCAGTTCAGAATGTGAGTGAGTGCTGTGCCCAGATACTGCAATGATTTCAGCCTTTTCGCAGTGCCGTCATTTAAAAGTAGGGGTGTAGGAGTTGAGGAGTGTCTCCTAAGATACACAATCATTTCTAGTAATATCAAGGAATTCATGTTAAATTGTTGAGGGTGCACCATCTAGCCGGCTGATCCACCTCCCTCCAATATGGCACCACATCCTTGTCTGTGATCAGGCCAATCAAGGTGGTGTTATCAGCAAACTTCAGCAGTTTAACAGATGGGTTACAAGAGGGCTACTGAGAGAAAAGGACAGGAGACAGAACACAGCCCTGAGGGGCCATTGCACCAAAGGTCAGGGTCTCTTGCTGATATTTGTCCATCTTCACTGTCTGACAACTGCTCCTCAGAAAGGCACAGATCCAGAGACATGTGGCATAGTCCACATTCAAACTGAGACGTTTGCTAAGGAGAAGCTCTGGTATGATTGTGTTAAATGCAGAACTGAAATCCACAAAGATTCTGGCATAAGTAGCTGAGATGCTGAAATGCTGTGAGATGTAGTGGGCCAGCAAACAAAGTGACACTGGGCCAGTGAGAGCCCAGTGTGGGCAAACATATTGGTCTTATGTAGGTAGTCAATGGGATATGCATATCGGAGCAACATTGGCCCCAAAATACTGACCCAGTCTGGGCAAACAGACAGGGAGCCAAATTTGGAAACTGAAAACAGTTTATGCCTTACCAGTCTATCTTTCCATTTTGTATACCCACTTATCCAGGGTATTGTTGCTGGGCAGCTAGAGCCTATCCCAGCAGCAATGTGCACGGGCAGGTCCCTCCCCTAGAAAGGGCACCAGCCCACAACAGGGTGAAGACACTCATACATAGTATAGGGCCAATTTAGCACCACCAGTCCCTTAACCTGCATAATTTTGAACTTTGGGAGGAAAAGCAACATGGACACTGGAGAACATGCAAACGCCACACAGGGAGGCCCCAGGATGTGAACCCTGGTCTCCTTATTGTGAGGCAGCAGTGCTACCACTGGACCACCCTTTACTAGCCCTTTCCTTGAAAATGTAGTTGTTTTTTATGAGTTAAATTATGTGTAATTATGGAGATTTACAATGGATACTATGCCTTTGCATTTATTAGTACTAGTCCAACCTTGAACATGAAGAACATTATCAATAATACATAAACAATATACAATTTTATACTTTTAAGGTTGTTCAAATTGTAATTTGTACTACCACTGAAAATACAAATTCACTGCTTTGCTCACTCAGCAATACAAAGTAGGGGGTAAAGGTGGCATTGGCCAGCGTTACCAAACCATCACTGTGCCAATTAACTACTACTGAACTTGTCCTGCCTGCCATCAACCCATTTTGGGCCAGTAGGGAACCTTGTTAAGAGGCCCTTGTAGCAGCCCTCCCCACATTGGGCCAGTGGGGTATTTAATTGGACTTTCCCAAACCCACACTGCCCATCATCTGCCCACCTAGCACCACTGCGTCTTTTTGGTGGAGGACAGCCATGTCCAATGCATCCTCAACTTTAGTGCATCAAGGAGAGAATTTGTGACAAGTCTGCGAATCAGAAGTTCAAATGTCTTCACTGTTACAGAGGTCAGCGCCAGTGGCCTGTGATCATTTAGAAAGGAAACATTTTGCTTCTTAGGTTCATACTAGGAAGCAGAGTTGCAGATCACTACTGTAGAATTTAAATCTTGTTCTCCTGCAGATGCTGGCACTAAGGGATATTCTTTTAGAGATGCAAGTCACAGTGTCAAAGGGCTACAGATTTGAGATATGGTGCAATTTCTTACTGCACTGCACTGTTGTTGGGTTGCAGCTCACATCTAAAAAGAGCTGATGGGGTTACCCCTTGATGACTGGACAGCTTTACTCCTTTAATTTCCCCTTTGGTTTCCAGTGTAGAGGGTCAAAGCTTTCCTTGTGATGGATTTACCGTTCCTTCTGAGGTCATTCATGCGCACCACTTATTGACCTTAAAGTCAAAACGGTAAGCTTTCATGTGTTTGATTTCTACTCAGTTAAGCTTTAGTTCTTCCAGTCGGCTTCATCCCAGTACTGTTGAATCTGAACCTTCCACCACAAGTACGGCTTAGTCCTTAACGACCTGTAAGGCTCCCTCTGTCCTTGTGACACCATGACTTCCTGCTGCTTTGCCGTCTCCCAGTTGTAAGGCTCTGTCCTTAAAGTCTGTCTGGTCACACATTCCGGTTTGTAAAAGTCGACACGTACCTGCGGGGAGGATGGACTGCACATCGACGAGCCCCCGCGCAGGATGCTCTTGGTTTGTTGCAGGGCTGTTGTTACCGCGGAAGTTTGCAGATGTGCTCGTCTTCCTTGCGTGTGTCAACTTGCATTCATCTCCTGTGCACTCATTGCTTTCATTTCGTGTAAACTAAGGAGGAGTCTGGATCGGACAGGCACTAGCGGCTCCCTTGGCAAAGACAAGAAAGGCGAGCAAGCCTCAACAATTACCGTTGCCGCAGCAGCCACCGCTCGTCTCGCTTAACAAAACGAAAACTATCAGGCCCGCTGCGAGACAGCTAAGCTATGGCGAACTGATTGTGGTCTGGCTGTATGTTAAAAAATAGCCATCTGAGAAACTTTAGCCGCTGCCGCACTCCCACGCTGTTTGGTTTATTTTGAAGTGACAAAGCGCAGATAGCAACATCCGAAGGCATCCCAGGCGACGCGCGCACGCGCGCACACACAGAGCCACTTCAGCGGACGAGCGGAGCGCCAGAGGTCGTGCGCGGCCGCGGCGCCGTGGAAATGAGCTTGTGGAGGGGCGCGGCGGCGCGGGTCAGGAGCGCCCAGGTGAGTGGCAAGAGGGAGGACATCGACCGGGGGCCACTCCGACCGTCACCTCTGCTTGTCCCTTGAGTGCATTGACTTTTATTCTGGGAACTTTACGGAAGTTTCTTACAGCCTTTTAAAAAAATCTTTTAACGGTCCTCGTATCCTGGTTACTTTAGTGCATTCGCTGCATTGATTACATGTTTGATTTCGTAAATTGTATTCTTTAGTACTGTTTAAGGTGCGAGCATGAATGTGCCCTGCGATGACCTCAGGTTTGGTCCAGAGGTGAGTTTCACATTCTCTGATTCTTTCAGGATAAGTCTAGTCGTGTAGTTTGGTATTTTTAAGTAATGTTAAAGATGTGCCCTTCGATAAGTTGGCACTTCCTTCAGGGTTGCGCAGGCCTCGGTAAATCCCGTCTTTGTTCACGAAAAGTAAATTCTAAATGTAAAAATTGTACAGTATCATCAATCAACAGTCTCCCGAATTTGCTGTTTCATCTTTGCCCAAATTTAGTTTTTATTACTTCTTAATTAAACATTCCTGTCTTTATTATTTTCTTAAAATGTCATTGTTCACATTACTATTCATTCAGTAAATTTCTGTGTATTTATTCATTTTACTTTATCCTCTCTCCCGAGACTCACAATGGCTGTACATTTTGATTAATAGCTATTGCTGTATTTAAAATAATTTGTCAGTGTGATTTATGGGTCCATACGAATACAGCAGCTCAGACTAAAATGGGCACCAAAATACTAAAAGCGGTGCACTATATGTAACAAATTATTAGGAATGCTACACTAATACTCTGCGGTGGGTTGGCACCCTGCCCGGGATTGGTTCCCTGCCTTGTGCCCTGTGTTGGCTGGGATTGGCTCCAGCAGAACCCCGTGACCCTGTGTTCGGATTCAGCGGGTTGGAAAATGGATGGATGGACACTAATACTGGATAGGGCCTTCTTTTGCTCAGCCTCAGTTCTTCAAGGCATGGAATCCACAAGATGTTGGAAACTTTCCTTTGACATTCTTGTTCAGGCTGATATGAGGGCACCACGCTGTTTCTGCAGATTTGTCAGCTACAAGTTCATGTTGTGAATCCCCCATTCTGCCACAAAGTGTTCTACTGGATTCAGATCCGATGACTGGGAAGGCCACTGAAGCACACCAAACTCACTTTCACGTTCATGAATCCAGTTTGAGACGACTTTAGCTTTGTGACATGGTGCATTATTAAGCTGGAAGTAGACATTAGAAAAAGAGTAAATGGTGGCCATGAATGGATGCACACAGTGCTTAAAGTGGGTCAGTACACACTCTGAGTAGTAGCACCATTTCTTAGCAAACTTTCATGCACTTCAATCAAATGCACATACATCTCCACATCATTGAATAAACATAGTCAGCAACAAAGCTCAATTAGGCTGTAGCAGTCAAGAGATGATGGTTGGTATTAACAGGCCCAAAATGTGCCAAGGAAACATTCTGCACACCACTACAGCACAAGGCAGGTTGGGTGCAGGGACTCATGCTGTCGGCGCCAAATTCTGACCTTAGCTTCAGCAGAAATCGAGATTCATCAGACCAGGCTACGGTTTTCCAGTCTTCAGCTGTCCAGTTTTGGTAAGCCTGTGCCCACTGCAGCCTCAGATTTCTGTTCTTGTCTAACAGACATGGAACCTGATGTGGTCTTCTGCTTCAAGGTTCAACATGTTATGCAATCTGAGAAGATTTTCTGCTCACCACACTTGTACAGGGTGGTATTCTGAGTTACTGTAGCCCATCTGGTCATTCTCTTGTGACATCTCTCATCCACACGCCACTCACTGGATGTTTGTTGTTTTTCACACCATCCTGAGTAAACTTGAGAGACTGTTGTCCCCAGGAAATCAGCAGTTGCAGTAATAATCAAACCGGCCTGTCTGGCACCAGCAATCATGTCACGGTCGAAATCTCTGAGATCACATTTTTCCTCCATTCTTGTGTTTGATGCCAACATTAACTGAAGCTCCTGACTGGTATCTCCTTGATTTAGTGCATTGCGCTGCTTCCACGTGATTTGCTGTTTAGATAATTGCATGGCTAGGCAGGTGCACAGGTGTTCCTAACAATTAGCTCAGTGAGTCTATAAACACGGTGGTCCTAAAATGGCCCTTTAGTGAGTTGTGTGGTAGAATCATTGCTTGACAAAGAACCATTTTATTGCGGGAAGGACTTTATTTACATTTGAAATTGGTTCTTTGGGCTTTGAAAAGATTCCTAATATGTGGACAAATCAAAAATCTTTGAAGTATAGTAGGCTACTGCTTAGGATATGGCAGACCAAGTAAGCCAGAAGTTCGACTGTGTTATTGTAGGTAGCAAGAGTCCTTTTAAAGTCTTCAATCCCTTTCACAAACCTGCCATCATACATTCATGCTTATTTATGGAGCCTGCTACTGATCTAAATAAATCAAGGGTTCTTTCTGGAACCTTCATGTGGATGGGTCTTTAATTGGACCAAAAACAGTCCTCCTATGGCACTGCTCTGAGATAAGAGGAGATAAAAGTGGAGACCCCTTTATGACTGTACAGTTTAGACCTTTACCTAATCTATAACAAGACCTAATAATAGAGGAAACAGGTCACATTTGACAGCATATAAAAATATGTTTTATCTCTTTTTGCATTCTACAAAATATAAGTACAGCATTTACTTCTGAAAATGTGTGTTCCCACTTAGTGGTAAAGTCTTATTTAAAAGAGAATTTAAAATTAGATCCACCTAAATATGATGGTGTGATTAGACAAACATCAAGAAACGATCCCACTTGCCAACAAATCAGGACATTTGTGACTTTGACCTTAAATATTTGTATTTGTGTTGGCACATCATGCCCAGATCAAAAGAAATCTGTACACTCTTAAACATAATGGTTCAAAATGGCTCTTTACTGGGCCGTGTGGTTGAACCATTGCTTGACAAAGAAACGTTTCATTCTGGGGAGGGTTCTTTGCGTATGAATTTGGTTCTTTCAGTTTTGAAAAGGTCCCTAAAATGAGCAGCCATGCCACATGCACTTCAGAAGTGGTCATCCACCTGAAGCTAAGCATGTTCAGGCCTGGCCAGTACTTGGAGGGGCGATCGATCAGGAAGAGCTTGGGATGCTGCTGGAAGAAGTGTTGGCGAGAACAGCAGGGGGCACCTACCCTGAGGTCTAAATTGGGAGCCCAATAAACGTTAAATATGTAAATATGGTGCCATCCTTTGGATGAGATGTAAAACTGAAGTCCTGACTTGCTGTGATCAGAAAAGATCCCTGGGCATCCTGTATAAAAAGCAGGGTGAATCCCAATGTCCTGGCGAAATTGCCTTGTCATTCTGGCCCCCTAATCATCTCCCCTCTCTAATTGTTTCTCTCTTTTACCACATCGCCACCTAACAGCTAATGTCTGGTGAACGTAGTGGCACAAATATGGCTGCCATCGCATCATCCAGGTGGGTGCTGCACATTAGTGCTTGTTGAAGTGGCTCCCCACTCACTGTATAGTGCTTTGAGCAGTGAGAAAAGCACTGTATAAGTGTAAAGAATTATTATTTGTATTATTATTGAATCTTTATTATACATTTGGAGAACTAGCAGATCAAGAAAACCTGAACACATCATGTGTTGGTCTACGCAGTAACAGTCCTTTGAAAATCAGGAACCCACTGGTGCTTCACAAATCCGTTATCATCTCTTTATGATTATTTATGGAACCTGTTACAGATAAAAGGTTCTTTCTATGGCAGGGGTGTCAAACTCTAGTCCTGGAGGGCCGCAGTGGCTGCTGGTTTTCATTCTATCCTTCTTCTTAATTAGTGACCAGTTTTGGCTGCTAATTAACTTCTTTTGATTTAGTTTTAATTAACTTGACTCAGACTCTTAGAGGGGGTGGCACAGTAGCACAGTGGGTAGCGCTGCTGCCTCACAGTTGGGAGACCTGGGGACTTGGGTTCGCTTCCCGGGTCCTCCCTGCTTGGAGTTTGCATGTTCTCCCCGTGTCTGCGTGGGTTTCCTCCCACAGTCCAAAGACATGCAGGTTAGGTGGATTGGTAATTCTAAATTGGCCCTAGTGTGTGCTTGGTGTGTGGGTGTGTTTGTATGTGTCCTGCGGTGGGTTGGCACCCTGCCCGGGATTGGTTCCTGCCTTGTGCCCTGTGTTGGCTGGGATTGGCTCCAGCAGACCCCTGTGTTCAGATTCAGCGGGATGGATGGATGGCAGACTCTTAGACCCCTTAGTTGTTTGTTTTTTCCTTAATTAGCAGCCAAACAACAATGAGACACAAAACGAGCCGCCACACGAGCAGCTCACCTGTGCCCATCACACAATATGTGGAAATAAAGAGAGGTGAAGGTCTCAGTAAGGATGATCTCTCAGGTCACCCAAACATTTTGATGATGTTCTTAGAAAAAACAGAAAATCAACAGTTTTGGAAATGTCTGCCGTGGCAGAATGAGAGCAGCAACAAGCTGTGGAATTAAATAATGGGTTTAACGAACAGCAAGAATCAGCTTCTCATTAAGAACCTGGTTGGAGTTTGAAGCCCCAAATATGCTGGTCATCTGTCAGCTCATTTCATGTCTCATTTCTGTTTGGCTGTCATTTAACGAAAAGAATCAATTCAGAAGACTGAATCCTTAAAAACAGGGTTATTAAAATGAAGGGAAAAGAAGTGAATTAGAAGTGAAACCTGCTCACGGATTAGGCCGGGTTTATACTTCATGTGACATGACGTGTGCGCCTGTGGTCACTACTGCTATGCAAGCGTTTTACTGTTTATACTTGCGCGCGTACTTTACGTTAATCTGGAAGCTTCCACCAGGTGGCAGTGCGAGATATCATCACGGTGAGAACAGGATCGGCTTCCCTCTGTTGTGAATTGCCTGAAACATCCATTAAATTGTGAGAGCACCTTGCCACAATATTTCTGAAAAGGATGTTTAATGTTTACATCCGACAATCCAGGGATGGACCCATTCCAGCAAGCATCAGGCACGAGACAGAAACAATCCCTGGACGGGGCATCAGCTCATCACAAGCTGAACACAAGCACACACATACACTAGCGTCATTGTAGCTTCACCAAATCCCCAAACCTTCATGTCTTTGGAAGGAAACCGGAGCCCACTGTGGAAACCCACCAGGAAAACATGCAAACTCCAGGCAGGGAACACTAAGGACGTGACTCCCTGTGAGGCAGCAGCGCTACCACTACGCTACCGTGTCACCCACATGTGTAATTATTAACAGTATTCATTATTTAAATAAAGTTAATGACTTATCTGTAAAATGTAACATACATACTTTAATGCATTTCATCATGAAAGTGATATCAAGTAGAAATCTAAGGATTCTAAATGTGCAGAGACCAGGAATCTCATAAATGCCATGTGTTCTGTGTGGCGATTGCTGCTGTCAGGTCAGGAGGAAGCCCCAGAAGCAGATAGCGATTAACAACTGGGTCGGTTTTAAGGTGACGTTTACGATGGTCTGCCTTAATGATAAAATAAACTATGAGATTAAAGTGGACATTTTGAGATTAAAGCCGAAATTTACACTTTAATCACAAAACAGACCTTTTCACTGTGTCCTTAATTTTTGTCTCAATTGCTCGAATACAGCGCCGTACATTCTGCTGTTGTGAAGGTGCAAAAAAAATGACGGCACAGAAGATGGCATGTGAGACTTTTAAAATGTATCGTATGTCGGCATTCTGGTTCACCACATCGAACCTTTCATCACATGCACATTGATCCCGGAGGATCTGCAAAGCGGCTGTCTGTCACATGTAGATAGTAAATAGAGACCCTGATGTCACATTATGACTTTATCACACTGCGCCCCCCGACTTTTTGCTGGTATTGCAACTTGCACACGCGTCACATTAATTTCTGAGGACGAGCTCAGAGGACGCGTCAAATGAACGCTGGGCAGCCATGATGCGTGTGTATGTACGCGTTCTGAGCGTGAAGTATAAACGAGTCCTAAGAATGAAAACCTGCAGCCACTGCGGCCCTCCAGGCCTGCAGTTGACACCCAAGCTCTGTGGCATTGCTCACCTTTACTTTTAAGGGTGTGGGAGTCTTAAAATAATGCATCTGCTTTTCAGTTTGCAAGTGGTTACCAAACCTTTTCCAAAAATATTTATCTATTTTATAATAATATATTTTTATAATATGAAAAATGACCTAACAAATGAAGAAAACTGAAGATCAATTAATGTGGCTTTAGCTGTCCTAGCCATGTTGTCTCGTGAATGTCTGACTAAACTCATTTAAGTCTTAAAAAGACTCAATTTTACATCAGGTGATTAAGCGGCCTCTCACATGAGTGGTATATGTCAAAGTTCAAGTAAATACAGGATAAGAACAGCTTTAATGAAAGGAGAGCAAGTGTGAAACCACATTCCTTTTTTAAAGAATAATACTCAAAATGTCTGAAAAATATACAGTACTTCTGATAGACGAATCAAAGATGGAGCTGTAAGGTGAGAATTGAAAATTTTATTTATAAGAACTTCACACCAGCCTTCAAGTATGGCAGTGGGGGTGAAGTGTAGGCAATGGGTGAGGCCTGCTTTGCTGCGTTAGAACATGGAAGCCTTGCTAGCAGTAGGTAGATAGATAGATAGATAGATAGATAGATAGATAGATAGATAGATAGATAGATAGATAGATAGATAGATAGATAGATAGATAGATAGATAGATAGATAGATAGATAGATAGATAGATAGATAGATAGATAGATAGATAGATAGAGATATATTCAAAATACTCAAGCAAATATACAAGATAATGTCTAAAAGAGAAGAAACATCTTCATAATGCAATGGGTGACGTCCGATCCTAAAACACATTGAGATGCTGCAGCAGATGCTTACAGTGACCTACAGAAAGCGCTCAGGGGCTTTAAGACTGAAACCAGAAAGCTTGTGTTTACCCAGAGAGTTGTGGGAATCATGTGCTTAAACCCAAAACCCCGAGAGCCTTTAAGAACTGTCCGGATGAAATCTTGGGATGGTATAGCTATTAGCTAAACAAATGAGCCTGATGGACTGAAAGGTCTCCTCCTGTTTGTGAAACGTCTTGTGTTCTAGCACTGAAGTAGTTCTGTATGGAATAATGTCCAACATATTGGTAACATCCCATAGGAATTGGAATAGGAGGGACAGTCTGATCTCAGAACTGCTCATCATCTCCTTTTCTTCTAATGATGTAGTCTGGAGTTCTCCGAGATGCGACGTTCAACTATACTACTTGAAAACTTATTCCATGTGCCTGAACTCATCTCTGTGAAGTAATACTTCATAACATTTGTGCCGTGTTCACCCTGTGGGGGTGCTTGTGCCACCCAAACCCGGCACAGACAGATGCAGGACACAAGCTCAGCACACACACTTTTATGTTTTTTCTTTTTCCATGTGGGAAACGCCTTCTGCCGTTTCCCACCATTTCCTACCAGTACTGCACAGTTCACAGCACTAAACACAGCACCAGACTCTTTCTTTCCTTCAATTTTTGGACTATTTCCGTTAACCGGAAGTGGTACTTTACCTTTTATTCATGCAGCTGCAGAGTCCGATTTATTCAACTTTACTTTAATAATAGGGCAGCACGGTGGTGCAGTGGGTAGCGCTGCTGCCTCACAGTTAGGAGACCCAGGTCCTCCCTGTGTGGAGTATGCATGTTCTCCCCGTGTCTGTGTGGGTTTCCTTCGGGTACTCCGGTTTCCTTCCACAGTCCAAAGACATGCAGGTTAGGTGCGTTGGCGATCCTAAATTGTCCCTAGTGTGTGCTTGGTGTGTGGGTGTGTGTGCCCTGCCCTGGTTTTGTTTCCTGCCTTGCGCCCTGTGTTGGCTGGGATTGGCTCCAGCAGACCCCCGTGACTCTGTAGTTAGGATATAGTGGGTTGTATAATGGATGGATGGATGGGTGGACTTTTATAATAATTGTTCAATACATCATTAATTTGATTTGATTTGTTGTTGATGGTATATAAAAATACAATCATTGTCTTGTGGTTTACTTCTCAAATATCCATCCCTATATATGAGTATATGAGAAAGTCTAGAGGAGACCACTCCTGATTTTTAGCAGGTGAAATTGTCTTCATGGTGAGTGCTGCAGCTTGTTTTTGGCTCATGGTGCCAGCTCTGTTGGCCCTGCAGTGTTCTCAGGGTCCTTGGCGTGTGTACATATGTGCATCCTGAACTTTCTAGTTTAGTGATGGGGCTTGAAGGCTTACAGCCCCCTAATTCTCACCATTTAAGTGAGGACTGCCTTTATCTATTTTATTTTTTTTAATTCCAGTTTAAGTCTGTCCCAGTTAAGGCTGTGCAGCACAAGCCATTAAAGATGTGTGAAACGTCAAGGAGCATTTCGACCCTTAAAGGTGGCCACAGTAATGTGAAAGTAAAGAAAGCAGATCAATATCTGGAATGCTTCAAGAACAAGACGTTACAGTGATCAGAATGAATGGAGCTGTTTGTTTAAATTTGTTTTGGGGTTTTGGTACCCAAGAAATCCATTTTTGGAGTTAGATTCACGATTGGTGTTCAAATTAAAAAGCTGATTACAAGTCTGCAACCATCTTGCTGATCATGTCACAAGGAGTGACAGTATAACTATGGTTGTGAGTTCACTTTGCCTTTATCCATCAGTGAATGCAGATGCTCTTATTCTTATTAGCGGTGGTCAGAGTTATTTCAAGTAGACCTTTGTGGTCGGATTTGTGTTCTGGTGACAACCTTCTTCTGAATTTGATTTTCCATTTTGTCTAGCTCTTTTTGGTTTTCATTTCTTATTTGTGTTTGGCTCTCCTGGTATTCAGACCTCTGTTAATCCTGACCTCATCATTGTACTTCCTAATCATCTCCCTGTTTTCCTGTTCTCACAAAAATCCTTGAGCACTTTGCATATAAACAACACCAAGGAAGCCCTATGTAGGCTCCTGCCATTTTGTGGAAAAGAAGTTGGCAGTATGCTGCAGAGCTCTGGTGTGGAAAGAAACATCTATGTAGAGAAGTGTAAGCCTTGACTAGGAAAAAACTCAAACTGGAAGAACAAAGACCTGGCCAGAAAGTAATTACTGTTGCTACTGGACATCCCCTCCGAGTCTCATGCTTGAGTCGCGCAGGGTGTGTCATCTACAAGTTCTGTCCATGTTATGGTCGATTGTGTATTTTAGTTTTGGTGCTTTGGATTGATTCTCCTCCATGTGCAGAGCATAGCTATGACTGTCTGGTCTCCTGTCTAATGCTTTAGGTTACATTATGTCTCTGCTGCTTGTAAATTAGTCAAATAACACACAATACCTGTCGATGGCGCACTATAAAGCTGTATGTGTCTCAAATGGGAAGGAGGTAATGTTATTGAAATGTAGTGCCGTTACTTTATGATGAAGATGATGGCTGAGCTGACAGCTGCTACGTTTCAGCCGGGGGTGTTCTTTGTTTATTTGTTCTTTGAGTAGTTTTCCAAAAAATCATATGTTATTAATTATGTTTTTGTTTTGTCTTTAATTATTTTGCTCTTATGTATTATATTATTTATAGTATTTTTGTTATCTGCCCTGTCTCTTTTATGTGGAGCCCAAGGAGGCTGCTGATGATATAGTAGCTTTGGCATTGTTTTAGATAGATAGATAGATAGATAGATAGATAGATAGATAGATAGATAGATAGATAGATAGATAGATAGATAGATAGATAGATAGATAGATAGATAGATAGATAGATAGATAGATAGATAGATAGATAGATAGATAGATAGGGCAGGCACTATATCATAGATGGACAACAATCATTATGAATACATTTGACGGGATTTTTGTACAGTTGGAGTGAAAGCTTGGTTCGGACTGTCATCAGTAATTCAGACTCATTCTCGGTGGGTGTGGAAGTCCAACAGGGATGCCCTTTATCATCAATTCTGTTGATAATGTTTATGGAAACAATTTCTAGGGGAAGCCAAGGGGTGGAGGGTGTCCAGTTTGGTGATCTCGTGATCACATCTCAACGTTTTACAGATGATGTGGTCCTGCTGGCTTCACTAGACCTGTGAACTCAGACACACACTGGGGCGGTTTGCAGCCAAGTGTGAGTCTGAGATGCTCTATGTATTAAAATGACAAATGCAATGCATTAAATTAGTACTTGCATTACAAACTGCATTCCAGTGGATGGTGCACTCACTGCAAATGTTAACACTGAGAAGGACAAGATAGATAGATAGATAGATAGATAGATAGATAGATAGATAGATAGATAGATAGATAGATAGATAGATAGATAGATAGATAGATAGATAGATAGATAGATAGATAGATAGATAGATAGATAGATAGATAGATAGATAGATAGATAGATAGATAGCGTTTCTTGACACACATCTGTTGAATAATTCATTGTCTGAAAGTCCTCAGTGTTATTGTGTCAGAGAGAGGATGTACACATTGTTTATAATAGCACTCAGGTTTGTTTTATATAATAGATAGATAGATAGATAGATAGATAGATAGATAGATAGATAGATAGATAGATAGATAGATAGATAGATAGATAGATAGATAGATAGATAGATAGATAGATAGATGCATTTGTATAGCACTTTTCTAGACACTCAAACTCCATTACATAGACGGTGGAGAACCACTTCAACCACCACTGATGTGCAGCATCCACCCGGGATGACACAACGGCAGCCATTGTTGCACCTGTACACTCACCATACATTAGCTATTTTGTGATGAAGGTGTGTATGAGAGGGAAAGTTAGCCAATGGGAAGCACCCTTCCTTTTTGAAAGATGCTCAAAGATCTTTTAAGACCACAGAGAGTGAAGACCTCAGTTTTAGGTCTCATCCGAAGGACGGCGCCATTTGTACAGCAGAGTGTCCCTGTCACTGCACTGGGACATTGAGATCTGCACACAGACCACAGGGTAAGCCCACCACCCCACCCCCATTCCCTGCTGGCCTCACCAACACCTCTTCCATCTGCACACCAAGATTTTACAAGATGGTCTGCCATCCAAGTAGTGGCCAGGTCCAAACATACTTAGCTTCCCGTGGATTATCCGTTCTGAAAGACAGATGGTATGGCCGCTTGCTTTATTAGATGCCTGTGTCTCACATGAGCATTTTGTTGTTGTGGATTTCCTGGCTTTTGACCCCCTGCTTTCATTTTTAAGGTACTGTTTTTGGTTTGCTGATTGTGGATTTGTTTGCGCTTATATTTGAATTTTTAGGAAGACTTATTTTTGCTGCTTTTCCTTCCTTGCATTTTGTGATTCCTTTTTGAATTCTTTAAAATAAATCCTTTCAATATCAAGTTTACCATGTTTTTCTTTTTTTTACATGTTGTGAGCTTTTGATATTTAAAAGCCTGACCACTATCTTGCCATTTTAGATTGTGACGTGGTTGCCCAGACCTCTTTAGAGATCTGCTCTGACTATTTGTGTTTAATTCTGAGGCCTGCACTCCTTTTAGCTGTTTTTGCATGGCCGGATTCACAACAACGACTAACTACGTGGAGTTCTCCCCAGCTCTGGACTAGTGCTCTGCTAGCAGCATGACACAGAGGCGGATGTCCAGTTTGGAGTTATGCACACGTATCTTCAGTGCTTGTGTTAATCTGACCTCATCTCTAAACTGTACACTCAAGGGGCGATTATGTCAATAGCTGAGCTGAGGCTAAGAATACAAAGCACTATATAATAGAATGATAACATCTACTGTATTTGTGCTATCTACACCAGAGACGGACAATGATGTCGTACTCTGCCATCTCTGTCTGCCTCTGCATCTCAAATGGAGAAGGTTCAAGCATCTGAGAAGGTGTGAGGCACCAGAGAGTGCGTCTTTGTAGCTGGAGGAAGTGTTATTCAGACATCATCCTATCAGATAAGGGATAAAACATTGTGCTTCTTGCAAAATAAAAACTATTTGTTATGTTCCTGTTAGGTGTTAAAAGAGAATTCAACACATCTAGTATCATCACGCTGATACTTTCACGTTTATCCACTGATAATAATAATAATAATAATTCTTTACATTTATATAGCACTTTTCTCACTATTCAAAGCGCTCTCCACCCAGGGAAGACCCAGGAAGCAAAGCAGCAGCACTACCACTGATACTCATGTATTAATTTTTAAAACCATCACTGGGCTGCAGGAGACTGAAAGTTACACCAGGAGCGCCAAGTGCAGGACATTTGTGTGTAACTAAAAATATACCGAAATGTGAGCTTGTGCGATAATGGCAAAGGGCGATGATTTGGAGCAAAGACAAGTGTAAGGGGACGGTACAGTGGCGCTGTGGTAGCGCTGCTGCCTCACAGTTAGGAGACCCGGGTCCTCCCTGCGTGGAGTTTGCATGTTCTCCTCCGTGTCTGCGTGGGTTTCCTCCCACAGTCCAAAGACATGCAGGTTAGGTGCATTGGTGATCCTAAATTGTCCCTGGTGTGTGTATGTGTGTGTGCCCTGCGGTGGGCTGGCACCCTGCCCGGGATTTGTTCCTGCCTTGCACCCTGTGCTGGCTGGCATTGGCTCTAGTAGACTCCTGTGTTAGGATATAGCAGGTTGGAGAACGACTGACTGACAAGTGTAAGGAGGAAAGAATCCAAAACTGTCCTGCCTCGATTGCTTTTAAAGTTAAGAAAGAACTATCACATCTCATGGCAGAGCGACAGCAAGTTCCGGCATTGTGATGCGTTTTATGTATTATGTACAATCAATTAGACATCTGCCCACCCCATCAACCAACCAGAACTCACGTTTGTGTTTTAAAATCTTTTTATTTAGGTCTGATTGGATAGGTTTATAATCATGAGGATCAAAGTGGGGTGAGAATGTGTGCTGGACGGCGGATTGCTGTGAGTGCCTGTCCTGTCAGTGAAAACATGGACTTTTACTGGGATTAGGCATTTTTTTTGCCTTGGATATACGAAAGCCCACTTTGCAAGCAGAATCCCCTGAGTGTGCACCCAAGTCACTCTGATGGTAGATCTGACCAAGGAGAAGAATCAGAAACATGTGAAGAAAGTACCAGGGGAGTCAGGAGAACAAAGGGAACAGCAGAGGCACTTTTGAAGTTTAAGATATAAATAGTGTTCAAACTTCCATCCATCCATTTTCCAAGCCGCTGAATCTGAACACAGGGTCGCGGGAGTCTGCTGGAGCCAATCCCAGCCAGCATAGGGTGCAAGGCAGGAACCAATCCCGGGCAGGGTGCCAACCAACCGCAGGTGGTCAAAGTTGAACTGTAAAAATCTGCAAACGAGGGTTTTAGAGGAAAGGGACACAACAATAGTGTCCACCTTAATAAAAGAGGTGTTTGTGTGT
Source organism: Erpetoichthys calabaricus (assembly GCF_900747795.2). NCBI lineage: Eukaryota > Metazoa > Chordata > Cladistia > Polypteriformes > Polypteridae > Erpetoichthys > Erpetoichthys calabaricus. The sequence goes on from NC_041401.2 coordinate 169,645,631, forward strand.
ATTTGCTTACTATATCTCCATCATTCCAACAGGTGGTGCATCACAAGCATTTGTAGAAATAAAATGTATTGAATTTGTCATTCCAACAGATGGCACATAACAAAGATTAGCACTGCTTTTTACTTTATCGTATATGAAGTCTAGGGAAAGTATTGTAATCGTCCAAAGATTTGATATCGAGATTTTGACGTTTTAGACCTCCCTGAGTCTGATAATACCATTTTTGGAATTATGTGTGTGTGTGTGTATGCGTGTGTGTGTGCGTGTGTGTGTGTGTGTAGACACTATAACTTGAGAAGGCTTTCACTTAGGCCAACCAAATGTATACAAGTATTAGGTACAAAACGCAGATTTCCGCTAACCGGAAGTGGTACTTTACCTTTTATTCATGCGGCTGCAGAGTCCAGTCCGATTTATTCAACTGTTCTTTTATAATAATTGTTCAATATATTATTAATTTGATTTCATTTGTTGTTGATTGTTCTTAAATGTACATAGTATAAAAATATAATAACTGTCTTGCAGTTTACTCCTCAAATATCCATCCCCATATCTGAGTATATGAGAAAGTCTAGGGGAGACCACTCCTGATTTTTATAGATCTCTAGGGGCCTTTGCCCCCTGCTCACTTTGCTTGCCCATTCCCTTCCCCAAGCCCCCCCGTTCACTTTGTGCCAAACACTTCTCGTCTCTGCCACTAGCATTGTGAAGAGGGGTGCACGCTAAGGAGATGCGGTCGCTCCTCCGAAGCCCCCTCTTAAGCGGTGATACAATGGGAAACAAATACATTTTTTTACCTCCTCTGTGCTCGATCATCTGGCTTCCTGCTGCTGTTGCTTGTGCCGTGCCGCGTGATCTGCATGTCGCGCAGCGCTTCGAACATTTAAAAGCCTGTACAGCAGCTGTCCTCCTTGTCTCGCAGGATGTTAAAGTGTCTCCTAGAAAATCACGTCTCGACCCAAGATTTTTTGATATAATAGAGAGATATGCTAAATGGCATTGCATTTGTCAGTCCAACAGATGGCGCATCACAAACATTTGTAGTGTTGTGGTGTGATGTCATCTCAGCTTGCAGTACTTATTGGTTTTTGACTTGACAACAGTGAAAAACCATACTGTGTCTTCAGTGGGCACATAAGCATTAAAACTGGGCCACCGAGGAGTGGAAAAAAGTTTCTTGGTCAGATGAATCAGGTTCCTTTAGCAATATTCTGATGGAAGGCTAAGAATTTGATTTGAACAACGTGAGCCCATGGAGCCATCTAGTTTAGTGTGCCAGTGTGTTGGTGTGAGGAATGTTTTCCTGGCACATATTAGTGTCAATAGTGCCCAGTGAAGGACGTGTGCTTGGCAAGACGTAGCTGAACATCCTTTAGTCCTTTCATGGCTACAGATTACCCAAACTCATGTAGACAATTCCAACTTTAGGACGGGGTGGGAAGTGCTGATCATAGCAGGAGTGTGCAGCTGTACGGTTTGCAAGGGCTGCTTGACGCAGTCAAATTCATGAAGACCAGGACTTGTAGAATGCATGTACAGATGAAGGTCCAATAAAGTGCAACACGCTACTAGACTGGTGTACCTAATAAACGGGCCACTCAGTGCATGTCCTCTCCAGCAGTTCTGCGTTCATTTGGGCCAGTCTGGTCCATGTCAGATACTGTATAGAATCCATTTTTGTTTTATGTGAGGCCCTTTGCAAAGTACAACACAACAAAAGGTTTATAAGCATAAGCCAAAGGAACAAGATGAACTACAGGAGAAGGTCACTTGATATGCATTAAAAGGAAAGCAACAGCAGCAGATATGGAGGTAGGGTGACGGCACCATTGAATCAGAAGTAGTCCTGGCTGGGCAGATCACGTCAATGTGAGAATGTCTTTGAAGTGCTTTTCATGGATCAGTCGACTGGAGTAATGTTCTTGTGCTGTCATGTCTCCATTGCAGTACGTTGGCTCCTTTGAAGTGGAAGACTGCAGCTTGGATGAGAAAACGTGGCTGGTCCATGAACAGATGAAATCACTGACGGTAAGGAGACGAGCCGCCTACAGTAACTAAGTGTGTGAAAGTCTTGTGACACATAAATGGGCAATTAGTTACTAAAGATTGAAGTTAAGGCTTTTTATGAACCATGCAGAAAGTCCTCCCTGCAGTGGGCTGTTGCCCTGCCCGGGGTTTGTTTCCTGCCTTGCACCCTGTGTTGGCTGGGATTGGCTCCGTCAGACCCCCGTGACCCTGTAGTTAGGATATAGCGGGTTGGATAATGGATGGATGGATGGATGGATGGATGCAGAAAGTCCTATGTTTTGGTGTATTGAGGCCAATATTTATACATAAGAACTTAACATGAGAATTTGACAGTGAGCTTTTATGGCATCAGGGGCCTGCATACTCCCAGGGTCTCAAATCTGGGAAGGTGTGGAAAGTGCTACCTTTTTATTAAAAGTATGTGGAAAATACTTTTTTTTAGTCACAAAGTGAAATAACTTTTTCAGAACATTAAACAATCCAGACAAGAACAGGCCATTCAGCCGAACAAAGCTCGGCAGTCCTATCCACCTAATTCTGAAAATCCCTAAAGTCCTACTATCTACCACACTACTTGGTAGCTTATTCCATGTGTCTGTGGTTCTCCAGACATGAACATCGTGTCACTTACCGGCTTTGATTTAAAGGAGCAGGAGACATGAGCTGCTCTAATGGAGGTTCATGTTAGGCCGGGTTTATACTTCACGTGACACGACGTGTGCGCCTATGGTCGCTACTACTATGCAAGTTTTGTACTGTTTATACAGTATTTGCACGCATACATTACATAAATCCGGAAGATTCCACCAGGTGGCAGTGCGAGATACAGATAGAGTGTGAGAACAGGTTCGGCTTCGCTGTGTTGTGAATTGCCTGAAACATCCTTTAAATTCTGAGGACACCTTGCCACAATATCTCTGAAAAGGATGCTTAATGATTACATCCATCATTCCAGGGATGGGCCCATTCCAGCAAGTATCGGGCGCGAGGCAGAAACAGTCCTTGGATGGGGCATCAGCTCATCACAAGGTGAATACAAGCACACACATACGCTAGTGTCATTTTATCATCATCAGATCCCCAAACCTTCATGTCTTTGGAAGGAAACTGGAGCCCACTGTGGAAACCCAGCAGGAAAACATGCAAACTCCAGGCAGGGAACACCAGGGACGTGACTCCCTGTGAGACAGCAGCGCTATCACTCCACCACCGTGTCACACACATGTGTAATTATTAACAGTATTCATTATTTAAACAACATCAACAATTTAATTAGCCCTAATTTTAATTTTGGTCTTGGCCAATTTCCTGTAGAACTAATGTTAAATAAATCTAATTACTGCCAAATTAATTTATCATTACAACAAAGGCATTTTCCGTGAAATAAGCAGCAAAACACAAATGTATGTAGTAATAAAATGTATTGCATTTGTCATTCCAACAGATGGTGCATTACAATCATTATTATTGTTTTTACACATCCCATACCAAGTAGCATATAACAGAGACGTATGCATTGCATTTTTCATTCCAACTGATAGCACAACACAAACATTAACTACTACATTTACAAATCTCATACCAAATAGCATATAACAGAGACATATGCATTGCATTTTTCATTCCAACAGATGGCACATCACTAACATTAACACTGTTTTTAAAAATCCCATACCAAATGGCATATAACAGAGACATCTGTGTCGAATGGTGCTGTGCAAACGTTACCACTGAGGTCTGCATTGATTACTTAGACAAGTAGCACAGCTAGCAAATACGTAAGTAAATAAGCAACCAAAAACATATTTCATGATACATTTAATTATTGATTCTCACATACCATTTTATTATTTATTGATTTGCACATTTCCCAATGCGTTTATTTCTTTGTGCATTTGTTTATTTGATTTTGTCCGAGCAATTCCTCCATAGCTGGGGAGATGTGCAACTGTACTGCTGCAGGGGACGAAACAGGAGCGTCAGAAGATGATGAAGCAGTAGGGGTGCCAGACTATTCACGTCTGAAAATCCTGCATGGCCCCCAGTCAAAGGCTGCTTTTAATTTTCATGCTTAACTATACATTTTAAGTTATTATCTTGCAAGCTGAAACCTTTATAATATCAGCCATAATGTGGATCTCATTTGTTTATCATGCCTCATTAATATTGTGCTTTGAGGTGCGTCTTTTAGCCTTTTCATTTCTCACTTTTGGATACTTGCTAGTCCACTATTGAGTAATGGAGCCCACCTGTTGCATAAATCATTGATTTGCATTCAGTTGAGCTCCACCACAGAGCTGATGGCTGTTCATCCCATGCGTTTGTTTTCTTTGGTGACATAGCAGGATCACAACGAGAGTAGTCTGAGTTCACCAAGGAACAGAATAATTAAGAATCATCGTCTTTCAAAGGCTTCTGTATCGTCCGTGTCGGAGGACTTCAGTCGAGAATCCAAAAAGAGAATGATGACTCCCAATGTTCTTCTGTTGAGTCATTTCTTGTGGTTGTGTACCTTTCAGGATTGCGAGATGAAAGTCCCTGTGATTCTGATGTTTTCTACCAAAGGAGTGAAGATTTATGACAAAGACAAACAGGTGAGAGTATAACGTTAAGACATGCAAGGTGGCACACGTGACAATAGGGTGGGATTTTAAATGAAATGGATGGGTAAAGCAGTGCAACACCTTGGGGGTCCAGCAAGCAACTCTTTGAACTCCCATTGAAAGTCAGAATGTTATTGTGTCAGGACTTCAGAAGTTGGGTGGGAAGGCGGTGGTCTGCAAGCACTTAACAACCTGAGTGGCAGCAACCCATCAGACAGTAACGGATGCCATCCTTTGATAAGCCTGGAGAGAAAATGTTTAGAGATCGATGATCAGTATCAGTGCCATGCTGCTAGTAGTGGACTGCGTCACTGAAGGGGTTAGATGGTGGATAGAAGAAGATGGCGATACTGACTGTGTTCACATTATGGGGGAGCGCTACTTTAAGCTTGAAATGGCGTACTTTCTCCCTTTTGTGCTCTTGACTAACTGGAACTGCAGCAGTGGTCCGTGGCAAGATGGCAAATTGGATTACAACGTGCGATTAGCTCAACCCGCATGATGAAATAGAAATTATAGTGTTGAACACACCATCTAAGTGCGTATCTCTCACGAAGAGAGGCTGATCGGCCTGTGGCCTTCGCCGTGCTTTGGCTTGCAGCCTTCTTATCAGCGTATGTCACAGTTTGTCTTCATAGGAGCTTCATATGCTAACTGATAGCAGTCTCCATTATTATTATTTCCCCCCTTCTGGGGACCTCTTGTTTTTATAGGACCTCGACTGGAAGGGGCTTTGTCACTGACCCTTATTGGCCATCTTCTTAGTGCTGTGGATGCGGATACCGTTGGCAACAGCACCCCCTCTTGTCCAGGAGTGGTTTAACATACCTCTGATGAACTCAGAAGGTGATCCTCCTATGCACATGCATGACACACATTATGTTAACAAGGAGTTGTATGCAAAGGCAACAGAAATTAGAGAAAAGACAAGGAATGTCCACTGGAGTCAGTCCTTCTCCATGAAAAGGAGTCCGAACCCTAAACATAAATCTGACTTCAGGACATCTGGTAGACCTCAGCCATTGAAGAGACCAAATAGGCTTATCAGGAGGAGGCAAAAATGGCCTGCCTGTCTCTTTTGCTGCATCAACACTACTGGTGTCACACATGTTAGACTCGTGTTCTCTTTGGGGAAAAAAAAATGTTTTTATCAATAGTGTCACAGACATATGGAGTAAATTTAAGGTAGGAGGGAGTCCCTAAACTGAAAATGTTGATAGTCATCTCTCACCATCTTGTTGCAGACCTTGCTGATGGCCCATTGTCTCAGAAGAATTTCCTTTACTACCTGCCGTCCATCGGACCGTCAGTTTGCCTTTGTCGCCTACAATCCAGGCTGCCCGCGCAACGAGCTCTACTGTCACCTGTTTGTGAGCGGCCAGCCATCAGAGGTACAGCAAACGTGGTCGCTTGTCTTTTTGCTGCAGGCAACGTGTCACAACTGTTCCTTCATCCAATAGTGGCATTCAGTCTGTGGTGGTCCTTTTGGAGTTCAACTTGTAAATCTGCACTCTCAATTCTCTGATCTAAAAGTCCCTTAGTAAGCAAGAGTCCTTGTATTAGCGGGACTGAAGAAATGAGCCATGGGCCTGTAATTATACGTATAGTGTTAGTAACAAAAAATGTAGTAGCATAATATATCATGGTAAGCTGTGAAAATTAATGTAATATTAGTGTTATGTGCCATAGGCAGATGTCTGTCTGTCTGTCTGTCTATCTATCTATTGTGAGGGAAGGCCGGAGTCTTTACCCAGCCGGGACACCTCCTTAAAGGAAGGACAAGGGGAAGGGCGCTATCTCCCCTGAACTGCTGCTTGGTAGCCCCCCTGGGTTGCAATGGCACCTTGGATACCCAACTGGGCTGTGCCAAACTCAAACTCCCAGCATGCCCTGCAGGAATCCGTGGTGCCATAGCCGCACGGGGAAAGTAGTGCCTTATGGAAGCTCTCTTCTCCGTTCCTTCCATCCAGCTGGCATCCCACCTGGGTAATGGCCGTGGCCACCTTTCACTCTATCTATCTATCTATCTATCTATCTATCTATCTATCTATCTATCTATCTATCTATCTATCTATCTATCTATCTATCTATCTATCTATCTATCTATCTATCTATCTATCTATCTATTTGTTATATAGTGCCTTTCACATCTATCTATCTATCTATCTATCTATCTATCTATCTATCTATCTATCTATCTATCTATCTATCTATCTATCTATCTATCTATCTATCTATCTATCTATCTGTTATATAGTGCCTTTCACATCTATCTATCTATCTATCTATCTATCTATCTATCTATCTATCTATCTATCTATCTATCTATCTATCATATAGTGTCTTTCATATCTATCAATCTATCTATCTATCTATCTATCTATCTATCTATCTATCTATCTATCTATCTATCTGTTATATAGTGCCTTTCACATCTATCTATCTATCTATCTATCTATCTATCTATCTATCTATCTATCTATCTATCTATCTATCTATCTATCTATCTATCTATCTATCTATCTATCTATCTATCATATAGTGTCTTTCATATCTATCTATCTATCTATCTATCTATCTATCTATCTATCTATCTATCTATCTATCTATCTATCTATCTATCTATCTATCTATCTATCTATCTATAGTGCCTTTCTATCTATCTATCTATCTATCTATCTATCTATCTATCTATCTATCTATCTATCTATCTATCTATCTATCTATCTATCTATCTATCTATCTATCTATCTATCTATCTATCTATCTATCATGCCTTTCTCTCTGACTGTTTTATCTATCTGTCTGTCCTCATGAGTCTTTCAAGAATGCTCACCAGTGTCAGGTTGTTACCACTGATCCCATGAACTTCACACTTTTGGCTTTTCTGGGAATGACAGGATGGTTTTATTTTTATGAATGGCCAGAATCGGTTGATTAACGGATTTTAATCTGCTGTCTGTCTTCCCACAGGCCACTATTTTAAATCTGCTGCTGAGCCGCATGTTCCAACTGGCCTACATGGACAGCCACCCTGAACACATTGAGCAGCCAGGGAATGCGTCAGCTGTCGTGAAGTTTCCTCCATCTTCAACACTCCTCAGTGAGGGGGTCTCCCTTAATGTCAACGCCTTAGTGTCCTTCCGAAGGGCACCCACCCAAGGAGAGCTTTTCCCTGAACAAATGGTATGTTGGTTCACATTGGAAAGCAGTAACATTAAACATAAGGTAAAATAAAAATATCAACTAGTTGGAAAATCGAAGATTGTCTTGGATTGTGTTAATTATGAAGATGCTTTTTTAAAGTGTTCATACAGCAGAAGTCAATGAGCCTTAAACACTTGAGTTTTACATGGGATAAACGTATTCATCTCAGTATATTACTGAAACATTTTGTACTAATAGGCTCACAGTGCTCCTCATATTTGTAAAATGGCGGCGTGATGGCACATCGGCTAGTGCTGCTGCCTCACAGCTTCAGAAGACCCCGGGTCCCGTCATGGTCTCCGTGGAGACTGCACATTCTCCATGTTTATCTCCTACCGTATATTCTAAAGTTATCCATGTTAATTGCAGCACCATCCAGGGATGGTTCCTGTCTTGCACCCAATGTGTTTATGATAGACGCTAACTCCCATGACACCCACTGCCCACCCAACTTACCTGGAAAGGGGGTCTCTCTCTGAATTGCCTTTCCCAATATTTTTAAAATTTTTTTCCCTACAGGTTTTTTTCCCAGGAGTTTTTTCTTGTCTTTTTAGGGAGGCAATGCTGTCAAAAAATAAGGCCTTAAAGCCCATTGTGGCCCTCCTTGTGTGATTTTTCGCTATACAAAAAATAAATTGTTATTGTTTCTGTCTCTGTGTGAGCCCTGCTTATTTAAGGAGTTAGTGGAATGATTTGACTGGTTCAAAAATGGTGAAAGGCCTCAAAAACAAAAGTCAGACATGCAGTGAAACATGGGTTTGAGCAAAACATGTAAGCCTCTCCCTAAGCAGCCTAGCCCCAAACTCAAGTTGCAGGCTTAGGCCCAATAGTAGGGCAACAGGCCGATAGTTAAAGAAGACCCCACGGGAGACCAGAAAAATCTGTAAAAACCTCAGGTCCACAAAAATAAAACAAGGTTTCTTTAATATTTAAAACATTACTGAGAATTCAAAATGTACACAATTTAGAATACAGGGAACCAAAAAGGTTTGCCTTTCATTTAAATTTAAAATGAAATCCAGAAAACAGAACTTTTATGTAGGGTTGCCAGACGTCCCTTATATACAGGACATGTCCCATATTTGATAATTTTGTCCCCCTGTCCCGTACTGACCTTTCAGGGACACCCAAATGTCCCATATTTAGTTAATTTTCAAATTTCGTAATAAAAATATATTTTTACTACCTTCTTACGGTATTTAGTTGTAACTTTATAAGTAATTATACATTTCTTTTCTCAGATTCTCTTGATGAAAATAACCCAAATGTTATGAGGAAACGAGTGTTGGCTGCCTGTTTGCAACTTGTTCAGTTGCTATGCTTGGCCGAGGACAGCGACACTCTTACCGTTTTGTTCTCCTGCCGCGCTGCTGTGCAGTTCTGGGTCAGCATTGTAACATACAGTGACTGTCAGTAAAGTGTGTTGTTACTACTTGCCATGGCCCACTTTTTAACTAACTGCCTGCAATAAATAATAATAATATTTCTCTGTTGTCTGTATTAAATAAATATTTTCAAATGATTTCACTTTTACAGAATTTTTTTAGCTTGTATTAAATAATTTTCAAATGATTTTACTTATTAAAATCCTCGCTTTATGTTTTTAACTTATGTCTGTACTTTTATATAATATATTGGTCTGGGTGTGTAGGAGGCATGTATATATTTATATATATAGTAATATAGAGAGAGATTTTAAGAGTGTCCCGTATTTCTAATTTTCTAATCTGGCAACCCTACTTTTATATGAAAGCCAGAAGTCAATAACTGGAGAACCCAATCACAAAATGCGAAAAAGAAAGCCAAAAAACAGGAAATAAATATAATTCCAAAGCAGCCATTACAGGGGTGACTTGCTCTTAAATAGCAAGCAGTTCCAAGTGCCCCCCTTGGCTTAACAGAAAGAATACATAATACCGTATATACTCGCATTTAAGTTCTCCCGCGGATAAGTCAGGGCTGATTTTACCGTATAATTTCCGGTATTTTATAATGTCAGTTGTACAAGTCGAATGTGGAAAACTCACGCTGTTGGTCCAAGAGATTATGATATGCTAACACCTACCTGAGAGAGTAACCACGGAGCACACGGCCTTTCTTTTCTATGTATTGTGCCTACTTGACCACACGGTAATACCCAAACTATTCCGAAGCGACGTTTGCACTGATTTGTGTTTTTTGTAATCTCACACCCTCATACACCTTTATCGTAAGGGCATCCCTTATCTACGATGGAGCGTTCGATCAGAAGAAAATATGAAGCTGGTTTTAAATTAAAAGTCGTTGAAGTGGCAAAAGAAATTAGTAACTGCGCTGCTGCAACAAAATTCAATGTGTCTGAGAAACTGGTGTGAGATTGGAAGAGGCAAGAAGATGTTAAAAAAAATTAAGTGTCGTATTTCTGAACGGACGTATGAGTCGGGGTCTGATTTTATGATCGATTTTTTGGGTTTCAAGACCCGACTTATATGTGAGTATATATACGGTAATCACACAAAATAAAAAAAAAATAAGCAAAACAATATGCATCATAGCATAATTAATAACAGAAAGATGTCCATAACAATCTCTTCATAGTCACTAGTAGTGTCAGGCGATGAGTAGAGCACTTCAAGGACAGAACACCATTGTGGTTTCCCTTTCCCTTTTCGCTGTGTGAACAGAAGGAAACAAAAAGACATTCGATTTGAGTTAATTGTGGAAATAGCAGTGGCGACCAGAAGAGGGCAGTGTGCAGGAACAGAGCTCAGCCTTGAGGGGATCTTCAATTTACTGGAGTGAAGGTAAATTTCGACCAAGCACGCAGATTTGAATGACGTACGGTCACTTCATGTGCAGGTCCTTATTGAATGGTAAATCTGTTACGTCCATGAGGTTCAATACAACCCTTGAATTTTCGAGTGGTCCGCACACCAGTGTACGCTCTTGACCGCCGTTTCCCTGGAAATATCTTTTTTCTTTTGCTTGTAGACTGTTTGGCACATATTGATTTCTCTCATTTTTAAATTGTAGAAAGACGATAAGGCGAATGACATTGAAGACAACGCCATCGGCTGCTCAAACCTTATGAGGAAGAAAGCGATAAGAAGTAAGGTGCTCCGCTCTGGCGCTTACCGGTCTTTCACCTACGACTCTCAAACACACCGCTCCTTGCAGGAGAAGGGTCAGTATTATTATCTAATTATGATTACAATGGTTGACCGTGCCTTTCTCTTGGTCTGCGCGTTAGGGGCCAATGCTGGAAGGCGCACCATTCCTTTGGAGCAGTGGTTCCCAAACTCGATCCTGGGGACCCACTGTGGCTGTAGGTTTTTGTTCCAACCTACTTCTGCTATTCATTGGACTCTTAGCCTAATTAAGTGAATCATTATTTCTCAGTTTCTGTGTTTTGGAGTCAATGTAGAAATTACAAACTAAGTTTAGTAACCCTAACCCTAACCCTAACCTTAATTTTTATTAAAATGTAATAAGCAGTTACATGGGGAATATATCATTTTATTCAAGTTATGAAACAGCATTTTCAACCTAATTTTCATTCTGCTTTTCCAGGTGTTTGGTTTATTTAATTGATTATTTACTAATTAGCAAGTCTGACGCTGAAGTCGCTGCTGCTTTCATCATCCTGGGTGTCTGCTATGCTGGTTGTTAATTGTCATTATTAGGGTTAAATGAAGGGAACAAACAGGAAAAGGGGAAAATAATAGGAAGACAACAAAAGAGAGTTAAGCATTGATAGCTTTAGAAAAAAGAAAAATATTTTAAAATCTATATATACGAAAGCCAAATACCACCGACTCACTCATAACGTAATCTCTCGAACCATGAGGACTTGGGACTTGAAATTTGGAATGTAGGTTACCCTTGGCCCATAGGTGCTCACTAAGAAATGGTTTTAAAAATTTTGTGGTCATATAGCTTTTTAGACCCGTTTGTACGTCTGTCCGCTTTTCACAAGAGAAGGACTTAACGGATTTAGGTTTTTTTATGTAATTTGCTTGAACATTCCGGTTGATTTTGCGACTTTCTCATCACGCTAAGTATCAGAGTTCACTTGTGGTACCGATTTATTAACACAAATCCGAGAGAGACTCATCGGCTACAGGGCCCTCCTCACTCACTCGTCTGCCTCGGGGAATAACCTTAACTCCGCTTAGTTAGCGAACAACAGAATGACTTAACAGATTTAGATCGGGTTTTTTCAACAATTTGGTTGAACATTGCAGTTGATTTTGTGACTTCTCTCATTCCGCTAAGAATCATAGTTCGCTTGCAGAGAGCGATATATTCACACTAATCCGAGACAGAGGCTGGGGGCTGAGGGGAGGAGTGACGTCAGGAGTGGGGAGCCGGGCTGGGCCCTCCTCACTGTCCTGTTTCACTAATAAGCGGGCGAAGCCGAGGGAGATGGCTAGTGTCTTATAAATGTAAAAAGTATACTGTTGTGTTTTTCTGAATGCAGAATAAGAGAAGAGTATAAAAGACCAGCTAATTAAACAAGACCAGTTGTAATCAATTATTATCACCAATTGTAAATCTGGTTGGAACAAAATCCTGCAGCCACAGTGGGTCCCCAAGACCGAGTTTGGGAACCCCTGGTGTCAAGGGTTGGTGCCAACCTTGAGCTCTATGATGCCAGGACTGGCTCTAGCCCACCGTGACCATGAATTGGTTTAAAATGCCTATGCTATGTTTGTTTTGAAAAGTACTCACTGTAGTGGACCACCAAGTGGCCGTATGACCAGCATAGCCCAATGGATGAGTATGGGTCTCTATGGGTCAAATTAAGATAAGTTGGCCTTCAGTATGCTGCAGGTGCCCTGAAACTTAATTTCTATTTACTTCAGTTTGTCGAAGTTGGAAGAGTATGGATTCGCAGAACGAGAAACCGCTACACGTTTTGGAGGCAGAAGGCAACCTGGCCCGGTGCACGTGGTCTTTTAAAGGCCTCACCAGGTACGCACTGATGACTTATGGGTTTTAAACTTGCTGGTTAGGTTGCTTGCTAGAGTGTGATGTTTGTGGAAGCAACCAGTCGTGCAATGTTACATGGGTCTGCCCCCACTTCAGATGCCATTCTCTTAAACCAGGGGTCCTCAATCACCGTCCTGGAGGGCTGCAGTGGCTGCAGGTTTTCTTTCCCACTGGTTTCCTAACTGGAACTCAGTCCTTGCTGATAATGAAACTTAGCATTTAACTGTATGCCTTGTTAGCGCTTTCATTCATCCAAGGGAAATTGTAATTAATTGCGCTGTAGAGTTTCTTTACCTGAGAATATTATCCAGGTGTTTTGTGGACTAGAACTGAATTAAACTTAACGTTCCTTCCAATTCCCCTCTCATTTATTTCTAAACATTTTTTTTTAACACAGACACTTTTAATACTTTAAAAGGAAGCATGTTGGCTGGAGAGCTGCTGGTTTATTGGTTATCTACATTTTATTATCAACTAAAGTCTGATTAACAAAACAGGCAACAATTCAAATTTTAAATGCAGCTGCTAAAACTAAAATAGGCAATTAAGGGTTCTGAATGGTGACGGGCAAGAGAAGTCAAATTAAGCCCCAAAATGTATTGCTTTAGTAGTAAATAAATGGGCTGTAATTAAAAAATTGGTTGAAGTGGAAACCTGCAGCTACTGCGGCCCTCCAGGACTGTAATTGAGGACCTCTGATCTACAATGTAATGTAATGTGTCTTTGACGAATGAAAGGACTAACAAGTCATAGAGTTAAACACCAAGTTTCATTATCAGCAAGGGATGAGATCTAACTGGGAAACTGACTGGAATGAAAGCCAGCAGCCACTGAAGCCCTCCAGGACTTTGATTGAGGACCCCTGACTTAAACAAATACTTCACCCAAAAATGATATTTGTTTCAAATGCTACTTACGCCATATAGTTTGTAGTGGTAGCCGAGAAAAAAATTTAATCTCTCAACTCGAAGGTATTGATAGGAGATCAACAGCAAACAGTGTCAAACGATGTGAAAAATGTCCATGGGAAAAAAGAAATCTCGTGTTGCATAATCCACATATCCGATAACTATTTGTATGGTCCTAATGTGTGCATTTTCTGCTAAAAGGTTATTAACAGTTACTTCATGAAAGCTCCACATTAAATGTCAACAAGGAAGATGTCATTCCCACAATGCTGTGCATTAGAATTGAAGACCCGCCTCTGCTCCTCATTCGTTGGTGAAGAAACCCATCATTAATTTAAACACACGGCATTATGGGAATGACATCTTTCTTGTTAATAGTTAATGAGGAACTACTGAATTTGAATATGTTATGTCATAATCATCCCCTGTCTCTAATTGGCTCTCTCTCTCTCACCACGTCACCACCTAATAGCTAATGTGTGGTGAGATGAGAGTACTGGTGCAAAAATGGCTGCCGTCACATCTTCCAGGTGGATGCTGCACATTGGTGGTGGTTGAAGTGGCTCCCCACTCTCTATTAAAAGCACTTTGAGTAGTGAAAAAAGTGCTATATAAATGTAAAGAATTATTATTATTATTATTATTGTCAAACCCACGTAATCCAGATCAGGGTCATGTCAAAGCAAAGTTAAAGTGAACTTTATTGTCATCTCAGCCATATACAAGTATACAGATAGACGAAATTGCGAAGCTCAGGGTCCACAGTGTAACAACATGACATGCAAATAATAAATTAAAAATAGAATTAAAATTTAAATTTAAAATTAAAACACAAACAAGACAAGACATTGTGCAAAGACAAGACAAAGAAGCAGCAGCAATATTGATGTGTGAGATATGTAATATAATAAATAAATAATAAATAATAGATATAGATAATACAGAAATGATCAGTGTATGTTAATAGTTGTTTAAGATGTGTAAACAATGACAGGTCAGAATGTTTCACAGGAGAAGGATAACAAGAGTGTCAAAATACTTAAAGGTCAGTATGAGATTTTCAGTTCTTCTCTACCTGCACACTCGTCTTTGCAGGACAGTGGCTCACATGTATAAAAGTTCTGTTTTAAGAGCTGGTTGAGGCCGTGTGGAAGGTCTCAGGGGGCAGCCTGGTGTTAAGGAGTCTAACAGCTTGGGGGTAAAACCTCTCCTGCATCCTGGCAGATCTGGCTTTGATGCTCCAGTATCTTCTCTTGTGTGGGTTTGCTGGAGCCTGTCCCAGCTAGAACAGGGCACAAGGCAGGAACAAACCCTGGACAGGGCGCCAGTCCATCGCAGCGTGAACACGCATACAAACACACATACAATACAATACAATTTATTTTTGTATAGCCCAAAATCACTCAAGAAGTACCACAATGGGCTTTAACCTCTTAACAGCCCCCCAGCCTTGACTCTCTAAGAAGACAAGGAAAAACTCCCCAAAAAAACCATTGTAAGAAAAAAATGGAAGAAACCTTGGGAAAGGCAGTTCAAAGAGAGACCCCTTTCCAAGTTGGTTGGGTGTGCAGTGGGTTTCAAAAAGAAGGGGGTCAATACAATACAGTACAATACACAGAACAGAACAAATCCTCAATACAGTATAAAAATAAAAATTTTACAAGTACAGAGCAGAATTTAACAGTAGATGATATCACTAAATAGGATTTGGATTTGTTCAGAGTCCTGGAGACCTCAGCCATCAAGCTGCCTCCCTCATTTGGCCATTCCACAGCTGAAACAGCGCTGGGCCAGCCAATCCAATGAAAGGACCCCTCTACCCGACGATTCCTGCGATCCTCCATCAGGGATGACTTTACCTTAGGCAGGCAAAACAACTTGGCAGGTGGGCCGTGGCACCAAGTGCCACATTTGAGTACCGAGAAGAGAAACAGAATAGGTGAGGGTCAGTAACACATTATAACATACACAAACCCACCACTACAATCCACCTAACCTGCACGTGTTTGGACTGCGGAAGGAAACTGAAGCTCCAGAGGGAAACCCACACAGACAAGGGGAGAACACGCAAACTCCACGTGGGGAGGACCCAGGATGTGATCCCTGGTCTTTTTACTGTGGGTCAGCAGCGCTACCATTGTGCTGTAACATTTAAACATAAATCTCATTTGTGAGTGGAGCATTCCTTTCAATCTCTTATTCCACTAGTAATCTGAAGAGGGCGCCAAACACCAGATAGATAGATAGATAGATAGATAGATAGATAGATAGATAGATAGATAGATAGATAGATAGATAGATAGATAGATAGATAGATAGATAGATAGATAGATAGATAGATACTTTATTAATCCCGATGGGATTAACCACTGCTGCTTTATTGGAACACACAGGCGGTTTGGGTTGTTGCAGTTTTGTTCTAAAATCTTTTCATTCATTTTTTTTTCTCTCTCATCAAACACCACTGAATATCACACACGGACAAAGTGAATACAGGACTTAAGGAATTTTTAAAAATTTTTTACAAAATAAAAAAACTGAAATATGACAAGTATTCAGACGCTTTACTCAGTCGAAGTACTTGTGTCGATGATATTAAGATGGTGATGTGCTATCAACAGGGTCCAAGCTTTTGGATTTGTGACAGAAAACTCTGCAATCTACTCAAGAAGCTGAATGTTTGCTTGTTTTTTGACTTTTTTATTCATTTTATTCTTTGGTGAATCAGTACTACTGATGTCTACCACTTATCTCATGTCCAAACCCTGTGTATGTGGCTGTCAGTAATGGAAGAACAGTTTGGTGACAAACAGACCTACTCAATCATCAACCTAAACACATTTATTCCTCTTCCTTTACTCGGTAACAATCCATACACAATCACTACAACTAGTTTTTTGGTACACTGTAAGTGAAATTGTCTTTTCACGTGACGTCTGGGGGTCAGAGTACAGGGTTAGCCATTGTACAGCACTCCTGGAGCAATTTTCAGGTTAAAGGGGCTCGTTGAAGGGCCCAGCAGAGTAGGATCCTTTCTGGCAGTAACAGGATTTGAACCGGTAACCTTCCACATACCAGTCCAGATCCTTAGACCCAGAGCTGCCAGTCCGTCCCCAAACAAGCCTGCCTCTTAAACCAGAGAAGGTCACATCAGTCAGCGATGGAACGCAAACCCAATTCCTCCCAAAAGTCAATGGAACACTTTCATCCAACCATCCATTATCCAACCTAACTACAGGGCCATGGGGGTTTGCTGGAGCAAATCCCAGCCAACACAGGGCGCAAGGCAGGAAACAAACCCCAGGCAGTGGAACACTTTCATTAAGAAACAAATCATGAAACAGGCAATACAAGCAGTTTGTACTGAACATCAAAAATTATAATGAAAAGTTTAGTTGTAGCCTCCTTGCCGTTATGTTTACTCCTGTAAAAACAAGCTAAGAATGTAGAGTTCTTTTTCAGCAAGAGAAAATGTTATTTTGTGTAACAGAAGCATGTACAGTGGTGTGAAAAACTATTTGCCCCCGTCCTGATTTCTTATTCTTTTGCATGTTTGTCACACAAAATGTTTCTGATCATCAAACACATTTAACCATTAGTCACATATAACACAAGTAAACACAAAATGCAGTTTTTAAATGATGGTTTTTATTATTTAGGGAGAAAAAAAATCCAAACCTACATGGCCCTATGTGAAAAAGTAATTGCCCCCTTGTTAAAAAATAACCTAACTGTGGTGTATCACACCTGAGTTCAATTTCCGTAGCCACCCCCAGGCCTGATTACTGCCACACCTGTTTCAATCAAGAAATCACTTAAATAGGAGCTGCCTGACACAGAGAAGTAGACCAAAAGCACCTCAAAAGCTAGACATCATGCCAAGATCCAAAGAACTTCAGGAACAAATGAGAACAGAAGTAATAGATCTCAATCAGTCTGGTAAAGGTTATAAAGCCATTTCTAAAGCTTTGGGACTCCAGCGAACCACAGTGAGAGCCATTATCCACAAATGGCAAAAACATGGAACAGTGGTGAACCTTCCCAGGAGTGGCCGGCCGACCAAAATTACCCCAAGAGCGCAGAGACGACTCATCCGAGAGGTCACAAAAGACCCCAGGACAACGTCTAAAGAACTGCAGGCCTCACTTGCCTCAATTAAGGTCAGTGTTCACGACTCCACCATAAGAAATAGACTGGGCAAAAACGGCCTGCATGGCAGATGTCCAAGATGCAAACCACTGTTAAGCAAAAAGAACATTAGGGCTCGTCTCAATTTTGCTAAGAAACATCTCAATGATTGCCAAGACTTTTGGGAAAATACCTTGTGGACTGATGAGACAAAAGTTGAACTTTTTGGAAGGCAAATGTCCCGTTACATCTGGCGTAAAAGGAACACAGCATTTCAGAAAAAGAACATCATACCAACAGTAAAATATGGTGGTGGTAGTGTGATGGTCTGGGGTTGTTTTGCTGCTTCAGGACCTGGAAGGCTTGCTGTGATAGATGGAACCATGAATTCTACTGTCTACCAAAAAATCCTGAAGGAGAATGTCCGGCCATCTGTTCGTCAACTCAAGCTGAAGCGATCTTGGGTGCTGCAACAGGACAATAACCCAAAACACACCAGCAAATCCACCTCTGAATGGCTGAAGAAAAACAAAATGAAGACTTTGGAGTGGCCTAGTCAAAGTCCTGACCTGAATCCAATTGAGATGCTATGGCATGACCTTAAAAAGGCGGTTCATGCTAGAAAACCCTCAAATAAAGCTGAATTACAACAATTTTGCAAAGATGAGTGGGCCAAAATTCCTCCAGAGCGCTGTAATAGACTCATTGCAAGTTATCGCAAACGCTTGATTGCAGTTATTGCTGCTAAGGGTGGCCCAACCAGTTATTAGGTTCAGGGGGCAATTACTTTTTCACACAGGGCCATGTAGGTTTGGATTTTTTTTTCTCCCTAAATAATAAAAACCACCATTTACAAACTGCATTTTGTGTTTACTTGTGTTATATTTGACTAATGGTTAAATGTGTTTGATGATCAGAAACATTTTGTGTGACAAACATGCAAAAGAATAAGAAATCAGGAAGGGGGCAAATAGTTTTTCACACCACTGTATCATATATACTTGAGTATAAAACCCAAAAAATCAATCAGAAAATCAGACCTTGACTTATACGCCCGTTCAAAAATGTGACACAGATTACAATATACAATCTTTCAAGGCAACTCAGGCCCCTTCTTCAGGCAAGTTGTAGTACAAAAACTGGAGTTCCCTGTGTTTATATGGGCACTAGGACAGATGCAGCATTGGAAAACCTTCAGGTGAGACATCTTAGATGTAAAAAAATTAATAGGCCTCTTCAGGCTAAGATTCATTTAGCAAGAGAGGAGAACAATGTATGGTCAAGATCTTTGGATAAGATAACTGTCCAACAAAGTCTTTTGAAGGTTTTGATGAGTTTTCCATATACTGTATATACTCATGTATAAGTCGGGTCTTGAAACCCGAATAATACAATCATAAAATCAGACCCTGACTTATACGCCCGTTCAAAAATGCGACACTTAAAATTTTGTTTTCTTTTACATCTTCTTGCCTCCTCCAATCTCACATCAGTTTCTCAGACACATCGAATTTTGTTGCAGCAGCGCAGTTACCAATTTCTTTCACCACTTCAATGACTTTAAATTTAAAACCAGCTTCATATTTTCTTCTGATCGAACGCTCCATCGTAGATAAGGGATGCTCTTATGATAAAGGTGTATGAGGGTGTGAGATACACAAAACAGAAATCACTGCAAAAGTTACTTTGGAATAGTGTGGATATTACCGCGTGGTCACATAGGCACAATACATAGAAATAAAAGGCTGTGTGCTCCGTGGTTACTCTCTCAGGTGAGCGTTAGCATATCATAATCTCTTGGACGACCAACATTATAAAATACCAGATATTATATGGTAAATTCAAGCCCTGACTTATCAGCAGGAGAACTTATCCACGAGTATATACGGTAAATCTCACTGTAGGAAAGGTGTGTCTAACGTCCACTGCTGTACTGACGCACATTCAGTACACATCCTTCGTGTGACCAACACACAGCCCGACTTTGTAATGGGACAGTAGAAGTGAGTTTCTTTGCTTTTGTTCTAATATTTTTTTTCTATTTTCTATTGCTTGCACATGATAGGGTAGAATGTCAGTACCTAATCCATATGATCGAAATGCCCCTTGTGTTATTGTAGGCTCACACACAATGCAAGGCTTAAGGACTTCCACTTTTCTCCTGACATGATTGACAGTTGCCACATTGTGAACAGTACGTAGGGGGCGTGAAAAGATCAGACTCGACACACTCATAAAGGTTTGGGGCAGCCACCCGTGTATTGTCCCTGGCTGCAATGGGTTTTGAAAAGCTGACAGAAGTGCCTTTGATGGAGTCCAAAAGTGAACTGATTAAGGTTTGAGAAGATGGAGGTTTTAAATGGAAAGACCAGAAGTGACATTGAGGAACCGGACATGACCTTCTTCTGACATCGTCCTAGGCGCCAGAACCGGAAGTGATGTCATCCTAGGCACAGGAAGTGACATCATCCTAGGCGCCAGAACCAGAAGTGACGTCGTCCTAGGCACCGGAACCGGAAGTGATGTCGTCCTGGCCACTGAAATTGGAAGTGACATCGTCCTAGGCACTGGAAACCGGAAGTGATGTCTTCAATGTTGAGTCAGACCGGTTTTCCCGTGGCTGGTCTGCAGAGATAACAGGAGAACATTTAGTGCATCCTGCCACCTCCTGGCCTGGCATGGATTTACCTTCGCTTGGTCCATACAACGTCCTCCTACTCACACATGCGTGACAGGGGCTAACGTCTTTCTTGTCCTTCTGCTTTTGTCTTTTTGCCATGCAGCTACCTGCACCATGGAGAAACTTCACAGGATCGAATTCACCAGGCATATCACAACAGTTCGGTCATACAGTGCCGTCACTATTCGTGTCAATGTCTTATGACTTGTGACCAACGCTTTGTCGTAACAATCGCTTGATTCAGTTTTCAGTCTGTTTCAAAACTGGCTTTACAGCTTCTCATTTACACCCCATTATGTGTTTTGGTTGAAAGCTCCACCCCACTCATGAATATTGATAAGCTAGCATAGAAATATTCATGATTTTTTTTTTGCTATATGATGTTATTTTATCTATTAGATGGCAACATAATACAGTCCCAAGTGTTATTCAAGTTTAACCTGAAAGACACTCGGGCTTAACCATTTTCACAATGGATTCTGAACCCCTAGAGAGCTCACGGTTAATGCCAAAGAGATTAAAATGCAGCACCGCAGAGCAGAGCATTCTGGGATGTCAGATCCTTCCAATGCTACAATACATAATAAGCAACACAAAACCTCAACTCCATCTCTACTTTACCGCTTAATATGAACAGCTACTCTTATAATCTTGTCCGTTTACCAGAATTTCTCATCGATGTTTGTACATCTCACGCTCCTGACACTTCGAAGACACCAGTCAAACCCACCTGAATTAAACCAGCCACATCCACTCACCTGATTATACTGGACAGCCGTGCACAATATGAAACACCTGGGGGCTCATCTGCTTGTATGCCAGACAATGTCTTGTTTGACCTCATTTTTGATCTCCTGCAGAACCGTAGCCTTAGTAGTAACAATTACATCATCTTTGTGTGAACTGCGACCTGCCAGAATTCCCAAATACACAGGTGATGACAAAGTGAGCTGTGAATAAAGTAGACTTTGCAAGCACTTGTGCAAATTCTCTGAAAAATCTCTGCTCTTATCTTGTCCCCTGCTTGCTACCTCCTAGCAGCAATGCGGTGACATTGCGTCAATTAGACCACTGAGAACAGTACACCGTGTCACTGGGCTTTGCCGCTTGACGTCAGGCATCCTCAACGTGTTCCACTCTCACCCTGCCAAGTATTCTCAGTAGTGCACGGGCACATAAATCAGGGGATTCATAACCTTTTTAGGAGTGCAACGCTCTTTTGTTTTCAAAAATTCTGTACAAAAGGTAGCAACTCAAAAAAAGCGAATTAAGATCGTCCTGTTTTGCCGTCAATTTTGTAATAGACTTGATGGCTTTGCTGTGTATTCGTCACAGCGAGACTCCTGCAGCCACCACAGTCCTCCTGTGATAGCAGGAATGATTTCCAGCACAATAGCAGTGTGATGTCAAAGTGCAGGGACTTGTGGGAAAATCTGTGCCCAGTGTGGGGACGCAAACGCTGTAAGCATATTGACAAGCTGCGCACGTCGTACTTAGAGTTCTGTAAATTCAATTTCTGAAAACTACTTTCCGTGTTAACACCATAACCCCCCCCCCCCCCCACTATGATGTCACTCCCAGAATTAGAACAACTCATGTACACGATTCTCTGAATTTTAATGCCTCTTACACACTCTACTAAACTTCAGCCAGCCTTTGTCCGCACATTGCTGCCACCATATCTCGGCTTCATCGGCAGGCATGACTGTACTCACAGATCGTCACACCAGTGAGCCAGTCAGTCTTAGGGGACCAGAAATGAAGGAGGACCTGCTCTTGTTATTCAACCTCTCATTACAAATCTGCAGCATTGCTTTACTTTCCTGTTTCATTTTTTACTCCGCTCTCCTCAAAAATGAAAAAATAGGATTTCTCCAAATTCCTGTCTACAGGGTTTACGTTTTCTGTCCTCCATAGCCTGCTAACTTCTGTACTTCTCTGAGGATCCCGGTTAAACTGCTGTGCTACACAAAAAACGATATTTTACAAATGACAAAATGTATATGCTGTATAATAAAACAATGAGGCCCCGTGTGTGTGTGTGTGTGTGTGGTAGCATCCAGTCTCTCAGAACAATCTGATTGGTCAGTTTGGCATTCGTGTGATTGGTCAGCTTGGTTTTGGTGATGTAAATGAAAGAGTAAGTGGGAGTGTGAGACACATGAGGAGACACTGTAGGGACACGCTGAGTGAGTCGCCTTCAAAGACGAAAAGCGTAAAAGAGGACAGGAGGTGAGAAAGGCGCCTCGAAAATAATGACATAGTCCATCCAAGCAGGCTTTACAGGAAGGCGTTCGAGAGAGGCAGCACCAGTCATTTTTTAAAATGATGATATTCTCTGTGTTCAGTAGGTAGCATGGTAGTAGTTTTATAAACTAAAAGCACCCATGCTAACCGTACTTGGACAATTTCAACGGCTGTCTTCTTTACAGCATTCAAATCCACTAAGCTGCTAGGGGTTCAAACTTCAAAACTGAGCCGTTCAATGAACAGTTTTTGATAACGGCCAATCAAGTCCACTGAGCATCAACTGTTTTTTTTAAGACATTTTATTGAATTTATTGAAAGCAAATAACATTCCATACAAGCAAGTCAAATTTTACAAAATTAAGTTCAAATCAAATCAACCCCCACCCATCATTAAGTATCAACTATTGGTAGTTTCCGTCAGGAAGTGATTAAAATGACATGTCAAGGGTCTCCACACTTTCAGTGGGCATTTCTGCCTACAGTTAGAGAAACTCCAAGGAAAATGACACCTTTTACTGGCTAACTAAAAAGATTACAATATGCAAGCTTTCGAGGCTGAATTTTCTCTACATTCATAATGGCTAACACGGTACAACACCCTAGTACTGCCTACAGTTATAAACTCTGCTTGTGGGTTGTTTCTTAAAAAATATTCATTCATGTGTTCATTCTTTATGTACCACTCATCAAGGACCAGGACACGGGGGCAACAGTCTTAGCAGTGAGGCCTACACGTCCCTTTCCCCAGCCGCACTTGCCAACTCATTCTGTGGGATCCCAAGGTGTTCCCAGGCCATCTGGGAGATATAATCCTCCCACCGAGTCCTGTGTCTCCTCTCAGCTGGTCGTGCCCATTAAATCTCCATCCGTCACTTCTACCGCAGACCTCACCACGGTCACACTTCCCTCGTACATATCCTGTACAACTCTTACATACTTCTCTGCCACTCCTGACTTCTTCATACAGCACCACAGCTCCTCTTGAGGCACCCTGTCATATGCTTTCTCCAGATCCACAAAGACGCAATGCAACTCCTTCTGGCCTTCTCTAAACTTCTCCATC
This sequence comes from Erpetoichthys calabaricus, assembly GCF_900747795.2. Lineage (NCBI taxonomy): Eukaryota > Metazoa > Chordata > Cladistia > Polypteriformes > Polypteridae > Erpetoichthys > Erpetoichthys calabaricus. The sequence continues at coordinate 169,669,469 of NC_041401.2, forward strand.
AACACCCTCAGAGCAAACATCGCATCTGTGGTGCTCTTTCTTGGCATGTAGAACTACACAATCTGAATTATAAATGTGAGCACAGGTTTTACATCTTTTCTGTAGACAGGGAGATCTACCATTATGTGTTGGTTCACTCAGGGAACTTTGGACGATTAGTTGCTGCAGGTTTGGTGGTTGTCTGTATGCTGTGAGGGGAGGTTCTGGGAATACATCTGTCTGGTGTCATCATTATTTAGTATTGGCTGAAGTTCTTTTATAAGAACATATTTTACAAGAATATAGCGCTTCAAGATGTGGGCTGTAGGTGACAACAAGGGGGATGCAGTTCTTCTTGTCTAGTAATGGTAGTAATAAGTGTTTAATAATTAAAAGCTGTTCTGCCTCCTCTGCTATGCTGCTGTGTACAGAAGAGGATCATCTGTCATGTACAGTAAATCTGCCCAGGCTGCTTTATGACTTGTGGGGTCTTGTGTTCATACTTGTGTTACAGGGAGCAATGTACTTCACTCCTCCACAAGGACGCTTTGGGCTCCTTCTTCCTGTGGATGAAAAGCAGCATCCCAGAGCTGTGGGGCCTCTCCGTCCGAACCCCCTTTGGCCTAATGGCTTATGAGATAATGAAGAATGACAGGAATAAATACATGCTGAAGGTAAGATCAGTTTTCATATACCCAACACTAAAGGCTCATTTACTGACCCACATTCTGTACGCTTCCATGTGCAAATGAAGTAAACCAGGAGGGCAGACATTTTTGTGACCCAAAGACTCTTCATGCTGGAGTTCCAGGTGTTAAGATAGATAGATAGATAGATAGATAGATAGATAGATAGATAGATAGATAGATAGATAGATAGATAGATAGATAGATAGATAGATAGATAGATAGATAGATAGATAGATAGATAGATACTTTATTAATCCCAATGGGAAATTCACAAGGAACACATCTTGGTGTGCAAGATGCAGTGGTCTGAGGTTATGCATCTAACTATCAGCTCGTGCAGTACACTGACTGGCTGGCTGAATTTCTTTCTCATGTTCACTTGGGTGGCACAAATGTTAGGAGAATTTTGCGGCAAGGCAACAAGGTGATTAGTGTCTATAGCACTAAGAGTCATAGAAAACAAAAGAAAGGAGGTTGGGGGGGTTTAGTGGCTTACCAGGCAAAGCTGAATTCCGCAGATCTACAGGTCAGACTAGTTCTGTTGTCTACACGCTCCGTGTAACTACAATACCTCTCAGTGAAATGATCCTCACCCAAGCCAGACACGTGAAGGAAGACTAAATGACAGGTAAGCTGCTCGCTCAAACTAAAACACTAATTAGAAAATATTTTCAATAGCTACACTTCAATTATGTCTAGCCAAAAGAATAACGAAGTCGTCAAGTTGTCGACAAAGGCAGGAGGCATCTCCTCTGGCATTTCATTCATACTCCTTTAAAAGCTCAACACCTGCGGCTTCTAACTCTCTTCTTGGGGCCTTTAAACTTTCATTCTTGACCAAGCCAAGTTTAGTGTAGCTGCTGAACTCCACTTCAGTTTGGGGAACTCTAAATATTTCTAAAAAATTGTAAATTGAACTAATCTGACTGATAGGAAACAGTGCCACTTGTTTTTACAGCACTGCCGTTTTTTTTCCAGATCTTTTTGGACTAATTTAAATGAAAGTGAATAACAATAATGTCAAGTCCATTTGTATGGTTAATTTGATGTATTGCAAGCCCTGGATTGCAAAACCAAAAGAAACACAATCAAAAAATATGGAAGCAAACCAACAAACACTATCCATATTTTTCAGGAAGGCCGTTTTTTCTGTAATGTGAAAGCTAAAAAAAAGAGACCGTGTGATCCTTATTTTATTCAACCCAGACTATCGTTGCAACTGAATTCCTCTTCTTCTTCTTCTTCTTCTTCTTCTTCTTCTTCTTCTTCTTCTTCTTCTACTTTTACTTCTTCTACTTCTTCTTCTTCTTTCAGCTGCTCCCGTTAGGGGTTGCCACCACAGATCATCTTCTTCCATAGCAACTGAATTCCACTCGGTTCTCTTAAAAAGAGCCATGGATAAAAAGAAGGGCGCAGACTGACACCAGCTCTAGGCTACAATGAGGAATGGTTCAAGTTCAAAGCACTAAAAAGTTCCAAAAGTGCCCACTAGAGGGAGGATCTCCCCATCAAAATTACACGCTAACCACCCTAACCCCAACCTTAACTTCTGCCATTTAACTGCTGGGGCAGACTTGTGCTGACGTATGGCGCTGCGGCTCTGCAGTTGGAGATTATTGGATTCAGTTGTTCTGAGCCATCAGGTGGCACTGGTGTGCAAACTGTACTGTAGCACAAAGGGGGAAAAAAAACACTGGGACCCCCCAGGGTCAAATTGTCTGTGTTGTCTGTATGGTTATAGAGAGCAACTCTGCAAAATTTGATCCAGAACGGTCCAAGGGTATATAGGGAACTTGCAGAAAGACAGAAAGACAGACATTCTATTATACATATATATATATACTCGCTGTCCCCTGCGGCTCTGCCCAAGTAGTAGTGAAACAGGACAAACTTTAAAAATCAATAAAAAAAATGTTAAAAAATGTAATTTGTATTGAGAACAATTTATATTGATAGCTTTTGAATCCGAGGGCCTCTTGATATATATTTTTTTTGGTTTTGCTATCAGGGGCGAGAATGGAGCTGTGAACTCTTTGCCAAAAATTTTAAAAGTTGGCAAGGTATCTCTGGCCAAGCAGAAGGTAGGTACGCCCCAACATCAAACGTTGGCACTGTATCTGATCGTGTTCAGCTCTGGTGGGAGAGCGTCCCCCACGTGGGGAGAAGAGCACATGGCCATGATATCTCTGCCATTGAGCAGGTACCCTCTAAAACACAAGTAGCTGTGATCTCTCTCTCTCAAAAACGTCAAATGTTACTCTTTAACAATCTCTAGATGATAATGTCTGCTGAACAAACAGGTATCACTAGCTAAGCGGAGGCAAGGTGCGCTCCAACACGTGGCGAGAGGGAGAGCGACTTGAATGGAGGCTGACACGCGAGTGAGGAGGGCCCCATCCGGCTCCCTACTCCTGATGTCCCGCCTCCCCCTCCCCCCAGCCCACAGCCTCTCTCTTGGATTCGTGCAAATAAATCGGTGCAGCAAGTGAACTATGATACTTAGCGCAATGAGAGAAGTCACAAAATGAACCGGAATGTTCAAGCAAATTATAGAAAAACACCGATCTAAATCTGTGAAGTAGTTCTCTCTTGAAAAGTGGACAGACATAGATATAGACAGACAGACAGACGTTGGATTTTTATATATATACAGTGCATCCAGAAAGTATTCACAGCGCATCCCTTTTTCCACATTTTGTTATGTTACAGCCTTATTCCAAAGTGGATTAAATTCATTTTTTTCCTCAGAATTCTACACACTACACCCCATAATGACAACATGAAAAAAGTTTACTTGAGGTTTTTGCAAATTTATTAAAAATAAAAAAATTGAGAAAGCACATGTACATAAGTATTCACAGCCTTTGCCTTGAAGCTCAAAATTGAGCTCAGGTGCATCCTGTTTCCCCTGATCATCCTTGAGATGTTTCTGCAGCTTAATTGGAGTCCACCTGTGGTAAATTCAGTTGACTGGACATGATTTGGAAAGGCACACACCTGTCTATATAAGGTCCCCACAGTTGACAGTTCATGTGAGCACAAACCAAGCATGAAGTCAAAGGAATTGTCTGTAGACCTCCAAGACAGGATTGTCTCGAGGCACAAATCTGGGAAGGTTACAGAAAAATTTCTGCTGCTTTGAAGGTCCCAATGAGCACAGTGGCCTCCATCATCTGTAAGTGGAAGAAGTTCGAAACCACTAGGACTCTTCCTAGAGCTGGCCGGCCATCTAAACTGAGCGATTGGGGGAGAAGGGCCTTAGTCAGGGAGGTGACCAAGAACCCAATGGTCACTCAGTCAGAGCTCCAGAGGTCCTCTGTGGAGAGAGGAGAACCTTCCAGAAGGATAACCATCTCTGCAGCAATCCACCTAACAGGCCTGTATGGTAGAGTGGCCAGACAGAAGCCACTCCTTAGTAAAAGGCACATGGCAGCCCACCTGGAGTTTGCCAAAAGGCACCTGAAGGACTCTCAGACCATGAGAAAGAAAATTCTCTGGTCTGATGAGACAAAGATTGAACTCTTTGGTGTGAATGCCAGGCATCACGTTTGGAGGAAACCAGGCACCGCTCATCACCAGGCCAATACCATCCCTACAGTGAAGCATGGTGGTGGCAGCATCATGCTGTGGGGATGTTTTTCAGCGGCAGAGACTGGGAGACTAGTCAGGATAAAGGGAAAGATGACTGCAGCAATGTACAGAGACATCCTGGATGAAAACCTGCTCCAGAGCGCTCTTGACCTCAGACTGGGGCGACGGTTCATCTTTCAGCAGGACAACAACCCTAAGCACACAGCCAAGATATCAAAGGAGTGGCTTCAGGACAACTCTGTGAATGTCCTTGAGTGGCCCAGCCAGAGCCCAGACTTGAATCCGATTGAACATCTCTGGAGAGATCGTAAAATGGCTGTGCACCGACGCTTCCCATCCAACCTGATGGAGCTTGAGAGGTGCTGCAAAGAGGAATGGGCGAAACTGGCCAAGGATAGGTGTGCCAGGCTTGTGGCATCATATTCAACAAGACTTGAGGCTGTAATTGCTGCCAAAGGTGCATCGACAAAGTATTGAGCAAAGGCTGTGAATACTTATGGACATGGGATTTCTCAGTTTTTTAATTTTTCATAAATTTGCAAAAATCTCAAGTAAAGTTTTTTCACGTTGTCATTATGGGGTGTTGTGTGTAGAATTCTGAGGAAAAAAATGAATTTAATCCATTTTGGAATAAGGCTGTAACATAAGAAAATGTGGAAAAAGTGATGCGCTGTGAATACTTTCCGGATGCACTGTATATATTGTGTAACATGGCCTGGACACAGACAGGCGGACAGCGATGGTTCACCCAACACACGTTTATTAATATTTTCTATTTACAAATAAAGTGCCACACAACCCCAGAACTCCCCCAAAGTCCAGGCCTCTATCACAATATTGCCTCTCTTCAGGCCGCCTCCTTTCCTCTCCTCCCGAGCTCACTCCTTCTCTGCTCCTGACTCAAGCCAACGAACGGAGGGAGGCGTCCCCTTTTATAATCACCCAGATGTGCTCCAGGTGCCTCCCGATAATCTTCCGCCGGCACTCCCCAGTGTGGTGGAAGTGCTGAGGACCAGAGCTCTTCAGGCATCAGTGCGCCCCCTCGCGGTGACCACGGGCCCCTATAGGGTTGAGCTTCCAAGCTCAGTTCCCGTGGTCCCTAAAGCCACCAGGGCGGTCGCCCCCTCGTGGTCTGGAGGAGGCGTAATCCCACCTCTGGTCCTCCTGGGCGTCCCGGCTGGGTACCACCCCCAGCCACACGCCACACTATATATGCCACAATATATATATATACACATATAGGTGATGTCACATTTCAAAATAAGATAAATCATTTAGCTACATTTCAGCTACCATGGGGTGGGAGAACACTGTGAAGTGACAAGAGTGACACATGACACTGAGAGATGGACGTGTTAGCCTCATGTCCCATGTCCCTGCCGATGTCTGGACTGATTCCTTGTCTGTATGCTCCACTTTACTCTGTGAGCAGCAGCCATTAAACTACTGGATGTGACTTCATGGGGCTCCATTGGAAATTCCCCAGAGATGATTTCAGCCAGCTGCTTTATTATTTTAGTCCATTCTATGTGATCATCCAGACATGTTTTAGGAGCAAAATCAGACTAGCCGCAAATAAAAAAGATGACAAGTTCAAACAGGATTATTGGATTCTTTTTCATGGAACTTGGTTAGGAATATGAAAAACATTGTACCTTATCCAATTCTTCCCCAGTGTCTCTTTACACTCCCAATGAAGTGCCAGCTTTATGTGCCCTGACATCACTACCAGTGCCTCTTTGAGCTGGATGGCCATGCTGAGCTTGACTGGTGTCTTCAGAATCTGTTTTTATGTATTGTATGCTGTCAAACTGTAACTGAACCTCCTAATTTTTTTCTCTTCTCTTCTCTTCTCTTCTCTTCTCTTCTCTTCTCTTCTCTTCTCTTCTCTTCTCTTCTCTTTCTCTCGTGAATAATAGCACATCCAGGATGAATTCACAAGTATGGAGGAGCTGATTCTGTACTACATGGATTCCCAAGGAGACTTGCTGTGCTCCCTCAGTGCCTGCCGTCTCAATCACTGCTTTCAGACGGAGGAGTTTATTTACGTGTCGGGGTCTCACAGCCAACTGAGCACAGAAGAGAGTGACCAGTGTGGAGAATCGGAGGAAACCTTAACTGTTCCAGATGGTTCAACAAAGGATATGGACAAAGAACTGGAGCGAGCGCTGCCAGGCTGCACACCCTGCTTGGGCTTGGGTTTAATAGACTAAGTGGCATTTCACCGTGGCAGTATTGGGCCTTTCAAGGTAACAACTTGTGGTCTTAAATGTCACCTCTGTGTTAAAAACTGGCCAGCACTTCCCTCACCCAGAGAGTTTACCGTCCCTGCATTAAGATGCCCACCGCTCCTCATTTCTTCATCAATTTATTTTATCTGAAGTGACGCTATATGACTGGAAGAGAAGCTTTTTGATAACACTAGCAGACTGGTAATGGTCAAATTATCATCTTTAATAAAGGGTATCAGTGGTATGGAGTGTGCCCCCTTGATTCATTGTGTTTTATAGGTCTGTGGGGGAAGACATCCAAATGGAGGCTGTGCACCCATCTGAGCTGCTTCTTATGAATCCACTGAATGAATGTTGTTCTTTATTCTGAGCCCAGTTAGCTCATTGAGTCTACTTACACTTTTTGACGGTTCAATGACTGATAACAGTTTTTACATGCCACACGAGTGAGGGTACCATAGCAGTATAAACAACTTAGCTGACATTTTGGTGTGATACCTAATGGACAATAATGCTGAATTCTCGTATTTTGGCCATAGCCTTAGGTCAGGTCAGGTCAGGTCAGGTCAGGTTGGGGAGCATGACGAAACAGCTCAGGATCCTGGTCGGCATCCCCCCAGGCAGGCATGCGGTCCAGTCCCACCCTTCAGAAATGACCCTCTATCAGCTGCAGCCAGGTGTTGCATTGGCGTCCTCTTGGCCTGGTTCAGCCACTTGGGTCCTCAACAGTGAAGATCTTACGAGCCGAATCACTCTCGGGGAATTGCGTCACATGGCCGTAGTGCCGTAACTGACGCTCCCTCACAATGCAGGTAATGTGCCTCATTCAGGACGCCGTGAGCAACACAAAGTCAGTCCAATGGTACCCAAGGATTCTCCAAAGAGAAACAGTACTGAAGGGGTCCAGTGTTCATCTCAGGTCACTGGATAGCATCCATATCTCACAACCATATAGCAAAACAGAAAGCACCAGGACTCTAAAGACTTGGACCTTCATCCTTTTGTATATTTAACAGGAGCACCACACACCCCAATCCATCTACTGACTTCTTAACAAGAGTCACCAGAGACATGAATGTCACTGCCAAGGTAAGTAAACCTCTCGACAAGGTCGACGCTCTCTCCGCAGACAGATATACTGCTGATGGCTGTGCCCAAGAGGTCATTAAAGGCCTGGATCTTTGGTTTTTATCCAGGACACTCGCAAGCCCAGACACTCAGACTCCTCACTCAGTCTCTAGAGAGCCCCAATCAGAGCCTCCATTGACTTCGTGAAGATCACAGCATCGTCAGCAAAGTCAAGATCCGTGAATCTTTCAGCCTTAGGCACTTCTAAATATGTAGAATTTTAAAATCCATGAAAGAGAAAGCCATGGAATGTCTGTTTGGCTAGTAGTTTAGTCCTGTGGTTAAGGAGTCTGAGCTCCATGATTCTCTTTCTCTTTAGCACTACACCTCTCAAATGACTGCGGCGTGAACTGCTTCATCTTCCTGCTGTACTTACAACATTCCCTTCACTCTTGAAGGGTGTTATATAAAGCTCTACTGAGTTCTTCTTCATCATCATCATTCTTGCTCCACCTTTCTTGGCAGTAACAACATACTAAGGTGTGCTGACCAGGCCTCAGTATCCCAAGAAACTTCTTTCAGCAGCCCATGAAGAACATCAAGGTGATCCCAGGAGAGTTGAGAGATGTTATCCCTGGTCTACCTTTGGTCTCCTTCAGTAGTCCATAACTGGTAGAACTTCTGTAGGGGTATCCAAACCTCACCGCCTAACCTTATTAATGAGGAGAAGAAGCAGTAGTACTAGCAGGTCCTCCTGCATTTCCAAACTCCTCACCCCATGCTTGCCTTTTGCCTGAACCTCATTTTGGCAACTTATACTCACAGCGTAGCTGACGTTAAATCACATTTGGTCCTGCAAGTTGGAGGAAATCATGAGGGTTGGTGGAAGAATTGGCACTCCGGCCACCATGGAAAAAACTTCAAACAGCTCTGAGACGACAGACAGGACTCCTTTCTGCTCTCCGTGGGAGTAGCTCTGCTCGCATTATGAAGGAGATGGGGGAAAGCCCTCAGGTGCCCCATCCCCGAAAGAGACAAAACCGTCGGAGAGCCAATAGGGTCAAGCTTGTTGGGGATCAGAACTGGTGTGGTGCTGAGGCATCGCCCCCCACACACAAACGGCAGTCCCAGGATCCCGAGCTGTTTTGTCATGTTGTGGATGCAGCAACGTGCTGTACCAGTGCCTGCTTCCCCACTTTACCTGACCTGACTATCTCCACAGTCCAGGACCATGTCCATAAGACTGTGCTGATTTATTGGTCAAGCTCACGGTCACTTCAACCCTCACTTCGGAATGAGGCTACAAGGGGTCTGAACTGCTCTGTCTGGAATGACTGCTAATCCCTTAACTTCAAGGAACAAGTCATTATTTTCCAAGAGAGGACTAGGATGTCAGATTTTGAGGGGCTAATTCTCACCTCAAATGCATCACACTAGGAAGTGAAGTGTTCTGACAGGCACATTAAGATTAACGTCTGATGAGGTAAAGACGACAGCAGACACGCAATTCTTAGATACTCTCCAAAGCTCAGCTGTTCCACAAAAATCTTGAACAAGAGAGGAGATCTTCAGCAGAATCAAACCCCTCCAATGAACCATCAGGGTTCTCTACACAAATACAAGGATCACAAGAAGAGCACTGTCTGTACTCTTGGAGCACCAACCACAAGATTTGACAGGGAATATCATCATAAGTCCACAATACAAAAGGAGAGAGGATTGTGGCTCACCAGTTAAACAGGACTCATTTAAAAAAGGCCTCATTCCCACTCCATAGAGATCAGGAGGAGCTGGCCGGGCTTTGTGTCCCGTTTCTTGGAGCTGCTTCATAATGAACGTCCTCTGCTGGTTGTCGGAGTGCTTATATTTGAAGGCTCTGGAAGGGGCAAAACTTGGAGGAGGAAATGGAAATGTGGACAGCAGAGGTGGTCTTAGGGGTGTGCAGTGCCTAAGGCTGACCAATCCCACATGGTGCCGGTTATGTCAAACGCTGTTACTGGTATGTGTGGACTGTAGAAACTTGCACGCGAATTTAATAAAAATAATGTTAACATACTCCAGATTTTCTCATTACAGTATTCAGCTAAATGTTTGCAAGATAACATGCAAACTTTATGAAAATATAACAATATAATCAATTAAAAAGATGCAAATCATAATTCATGACAATACCACAACAGTGCGAAATGTGATGCGGTGTCATGCAGAAATTAGCAGGGCCTCTTCTAGAAAATGTACCCAGTGTGCACGCATATATGTAGGATGTCGTAGTCATAACTCACGTTGATGTCATGTCAGGCGGTTATCATTAGCGATGTTTTTGTGCATTAATATTCGGACTATGGAATGTTTTTAAAGACCTACATGAACGGAATTTGACATTGAAGGGGGATTTAAAATGGTTCCTCTTAGAAGCATCTCAAATATATACTGGAGAATATAACTTGACAAATCTGCTCGAATGGGACACTCGGACCTCAAAAGCGGAGCGCCCTTAGGCACGGTCGCCCCACTTGCCACCCATAAACGCCATTCTTGGTGGACAGAGAAGAACAATTCATTAATGTCGTGCCACCCTCTTGGGTCAAGATGGAACTGCTTAACTTCTCAGAGCCTTAAAGATAACTCCTAAGTACTCATGCTTGACACCTTATAGTAATACATTTTGGAATGATTTGTTTGGTTTGTTACATCCATGAATTGCCACTCTTTCCTAATTTACCAGAAATGATATGAACTTTGGGATTCTGATGGAAGATAAGATGATTCAGTGTTTGTTGAGTGCCCTGCTTATTTTAGGGACATTTTTTATTCATAAATGTAAATGTAATCATATGTGGTGACTTCATCCATGTGACTTTGGTAGGAACAATGACAAACTTCACTTTGTTTGTGTCATGTTCCACTAGAGGAAGCACCAAGCCTGACCTGCTCTTTTCAAATGTTAAAGATGCATTTAAGTGTAAACCTCTGGCACCTTTGGGCAGATGTCACCGCAGTCTGATTCATTTTTCCTCTCCTCTACAAGGCTGCTATTAGATGGCAACCTGTTACCACCAGAATAGTGAGGAAGTAGAGCCTTAAGGCTGACATGGCTCTGAATGACTGCTTCCAAACTGAAAATGATGTGGAGGACATTGAGGGACTGCGTCACCGACTGTACTGTATGAACTTCTGTGTTGACACTGTGCTTCCCTCCAAGACAGTGCATTGCTTTCCAAACATCATGCCCTGGATTACTAAGGAGCTAAAATATCCAGAATGAGAAGAGGAGAGCATTCAAAGCCGGTGGCAAAGAGGCTCTGAAGAACACACAACGGGTGGTGAAGAAAAAGCTGAGAGAAGGAAAGGAAACTTACAAAGCTTACATAGAAAACCAACTCACTCAGAACAATATGAAGGATGTCTGGAGTGGACTGGGTGTAATGACGGGATTTAAGCAATTCAAGGCTAGAAGGGGAAGTGGACAAAGCTAATGCCCTGAACCAATTTTTTCACAACTTTTCTGTCCCACTGCCACCTTCTCCCAATGACCAGTCTCCCCACACCATCCCTACTACATCAACAACTCCTACCACATCAATTGGAATAGCAAGTGACAAGTCCTCTTCTGACCATCAGTGGCATCTGTCCATAACTAAAGACCAAGTGAGGAAACAACTGAGGAAGCTACACACAGGAAGAGCTGCAGGACCAGAGGAAGTAAGCCCTCAAGTTCTTAAGACCTGTGCTGACCAACTTTGTGGTGTTCTCTGTCACCTGTTCAGTCTGTCCCTAAGGCTTCAGTTTCAAAGAAAGCAGGTGCCCCTTCACCTCCTGACTACAGACCAGTGGCACCTACGTCTCATATCATGAAGACATTTGAGGGGCTGGTCCTGGACTATATGGGTCCTCTTGTGGTAGATCACCTCGACCCACTGCAATTTGCCTATCAGACAAATATTGCAGTGGAGGATGTAATTATCTCTCTGCTCCACAAGGCTCATTCTCACCTGGGCAAAGCTGGCACCACTGTGAGGATTATGTTTTTGAATTTTTCCAGCTCCTTCAATTCAATTCAGCCATCCCTGTTAAGGGCTAAACTCAGAGATATGCAGGTGGATGCGCCTGTGGTGTTCTGAATAAAGAACTATCTGTCAGGCAGACCGTAGGTTGTGAGATTCAAGGACTGTGTGAGCAACACTGGAGCGGACATCACTGGACCACCACAAGGACAGTCCCGTATCCTTTTCTCTTCACTCTGTACACCTCAGACTATAAATATAACACCAGGTCACGTCACCTGCAGATATTCTCAGATGACTCTGTGCTCATGGGATGTATTGATAAGGGAGTGAGACATAGGAGAGGAGTCCGGTGGAGAAGTTTGTTTCTTAGTGCAAAGAGAATTGTCTGCAAGTTAACATCAGAAAGACGAAGGAACTGGTTATTCTACACCAAAGAATCTCTTCATCCGGTCACTGCTCAAGGAGTGGATGTAGATGCGGTCCACTCCTACATGTACTTGGAGGTCCACATTAATGACAGATTGGACTGGTCTCAGAACACAGAGGAACTATAAGAAAGGGCAGAGCAGGCTGTTCTTCCGTAGGAGACTGCGTTCCTTTACTGTGGGAAGTGACATCCTTCACATCTTCTACAACTCTGTGATGGCCGGTGGGATTTTCTGCACTGTGGTGTGCTGGGCTGGTAACATCACTTCATAAAAGGCCTACCAAATTAACAAGCAGTTTAAAAGAGCAGGCACAGTTATGGGACACACTCTGGACCTCCTGGAGGTCGCAGCGAAGGAGAGAATTAAAACAAAACTGAGTGCCATTATGAACAAAGCTGCACATCCTCTCTCTGCCACATGGACACCGAGGACTCCCAGCCAATGAATTATTCAGCAGAAGTGTGTCAAGAAACGCTAAGGGGGCTCTTTTATAACAATGGCAATACATCTGCATAATACCTCACCGGGGCTGGGACAGTCCAGTCAGATATTTTCTTTCTTTTTAGTCATTTTAGTGTTTATTTATAGATTTTTTTATATATTGATCTTCTGTAAAAAGCCATATTCCCCTATGGGGAGAAATCAAGTTCTATCTATCTATCTATCTATCTATCTATCTATCTATCTATCTATCTATCTATCTATCTATCTATTTTTCTATCTATTTATCTTATAGTGTCTTTCATATCTATCTATCTATCTATCTATCTATCTATCTATCTATCTATCTATCTATCTATCTATCTATCTATCTATCTATCTATCTATTATATAGTGCCTTTCATATCTATCTATCTATCTATCTATCTATCTATCTATCTATCTATCTATCTATCTATCTATCTATCTATCTATCTATCTATCTATCTATTATATAGTGCCTTTCATATCTATCTATCTATCTATCTATCTATCTATCTATCTATCTATCTATCTATCTATCTATCTATCTATCTATCTATCTATCTATCTATCTATTATATAGTGCCTTTCATATCTATCTATCTATCTATCTATCTATCTATCTATCTATCTATCTATCTATCTATCTATCTATCTATTATATAGTGCCTTTCATATCTATCTATCTATCTATCTATCTATCTATCTATCTATCTATCTATCTATCTATCTATCTATTATACTGTATAGTGCCTTTCATATCTATCTATCTATCTATCTATCTATCTATCTATCTATCTATCTATCTATCTATTATATAGTGCCTTTCATATCTATCTATCTATCTATCTATCTATCTATCTATCTATCTATCTATCTATCTATCTATCTATCTATTATACTGTATAGTGCCTTTCATATCTATCTATCTATCTATCTATCTATCTATCTATCTATCTATCTATCTATCTATCTATCTATCTATCTATTATACTGTATAGTGCCTTTCATATCTATCTATCTATCTATCTATCTATCTATCTATCTATCTATCTATCTATCTATCTATCTATCTATCTATCTATCTATTATACTGTATAGTGCCTTTCATATCTATCTATCTATCTATCTATCTATCTATCTATCTATCTATCTATCTATCTATCTATTATATAGTGCCTTTCATATCTATCTATCTATCTATCTATCTATCTATCTATCTATCTATCTATCTATCTATCTATCTATCTATCTATCTATCTATCTATCTATCTAAATACATCCAAATTAAATCTTTATTAGCGGTTTTTTATAAAAGAATGTACATTGTACTACAAATCATGAAATTATCTGAAAAAGAAATCAGGAAACAAATCTGAACATTATCGGTGATTTTAAATTAAATGAAGAGAACTCTTTTCTTTCCCCTTACCCCTTTTTTCTTTTTTTTTGTACTGTATATATTTATATTATATATTTGTAAGGACGTTTAAATCTTTTGTTGTATTTTTGTATTATTGCATTTCTGTACTTTCATATTTCATAAGCAAAAAGAATTCATTTTTTAAAAAACTACTACGTGGTTTGACACACGGCGCCTTTTTTTTCGTTTATAAAAGCTGAGTATATTTTGGACACGCTCCCTGCTGCTTCGACTTGATGACGTCGCCTTTCAAGTTTGCGGTTGCTTGGTAACGGAGAACGCCAAGCAGAAGGGAGCGCCGAGCGGCATCAAAAATCGCAATATTGACGGACATCAGCGGTGGCGGGCGATGAAAGGAGGAGGCCGGGCCTTCGTGATTGGGAAATGCTCTGAAAGACCGGGAGTTTGTGCGGCGGTCGTAAAGCAGAAAATGCTATCGTGTTGACACACGGAGACTTGCCGGCTGGGCGCACGCGACAAGGTGGCACGCGCTGTGTGTGATAGCTGTTAAAGCTCCTAAGGCAAAGTGGCTAGCGCGTTTATTTTAACAGCACTTTTAAGGCTTTAAACTACAAACAAGTACACGACGTCCGACAAGCCCGACACTGACAGGTCTGTGGGTCAAGTCGTAACGGAGTACCGCTCATGGTTCTGCTCAGCCGGCAGGGAAAAGTTACACAGAGTCCTCTTCAAAGCAGCGCCTTGGTCTCTCTTATAATTGCCATCAGTCTTATTAACATTCAAGTGGTCACTTTTGAAAATTCAACACAAAGCAAGACGTGATGTAAAGTAATAAATCCAGCCGTCACACTCTATAGCTGCTCCAGTGCCTGACGGTCTAGCAAGGAACTGTTGGCGGGACGCGTCTTGAAGGACCGCAGAATGGGGTCTGAGTCGGTGAAGGTTATCGTCCGGTGTCGCCCGCTCAATGAGCGGGAGAAGTCCCTGAACTGTAAGATCGTGGTCAGTATGGACAGCGCCAGATGCCAGTGCTTCATTCAGAAACCTGGCGCGAGTGGGGAGCCTCCCAAGCAGTTCACTTTTGATGGCACCTACTTCGTGGAGGACCAGACGGAGCAGATGTACAACGAGGTCGCATACCCCCTGGTGGAGGTGAGTTAGTTTCAGTAAAGTTGCCCTGTGGTGAAGTCCCATCCCTGTCCCCATAACCACCTTTTTAATTCTGCTGGATGATATTAGGTTGTTGTGGGCTTCACAGGACACCCTATCTCTTAATTTCATGGGGTCTTGAGGCAACATCATCTTTTAGTTATGTTACCATTGCCCAGTTTGAATTGACTTTATTGGAAGGGTGGACTGATGGATGGGTGACACTGTGGTGCAGTGGGTAGTGCTGCTGCCTCGCAGTTAGGAGACCTGGGTTCACTTCCCGAGTCCTCCCTGCGTGGAGTTTGCATGTTCTCCCCGTGCCTGTGTGGGTTTCCTCCTGGTGCTCCGGTTTCCTCCCACAGTCCATAGACATGCAGGTTAGGTGCATTGGTGATTCTAAATTGTCCCTAGTGTGTGCTGTGTGTGTGTGTGTGTGTGTGTGCCCTGGGTTTTTTTCCTGCCTTGTGCCCTGTGTTGGCTGGGATTGGCTCCAGCAGACCCCTGTGACCCTGTAGTTAGGATATAGCAGGTTGGATAATGGACGGATGGATGGACTGATGGATAGCCATGCACTAGAGCAGTGCTTCTCAAACTAAGGGGCCTCAGGACCCCAACAGGTGGGCCCTGGTTTACACTATTGGTTAGAAATTTTGGAACACTTCAATTTTTATGGAAATGCATACAGTTTAATGTCTTAATGTATCATGAAATCAAGGCATAGAACAAATAAACAATGGCAAATAAAAAAAAAATCATTCAGTTTTATTCACATTGTATTTTATTCAAAGTAGCCACCTTTTGCTGATATAACAGCCCGGAACACACGTGGCATGCTTTCTATAAGGGAATTCAAATATTGGTCAGAGAGATCATGCCAACACTGTTCCCACAAATGTGCTGCACTTGTAGTTGCTTTCCTTTCAGCCTTCTGTCCAGTTCATCCCAAACTAACTCAGTGGGCTTTAAGTTAGGAGACTGTGCTGGCCCGTCCATGTTTTGAAGTGTGCCTTCTTGTTCTTTTCTTCCAGCGTAGTTCTGATACAGCCTGGAGGTATGTTGTGGGTCATTGTCTTGCTGTAGGATAAACCCCTGACCTACTAGATACAAAACCAGAAGGTGGCGCTGCAGAATGCTGTGGTAACCCCTTTTGATTCAGAATGCCAGTCACCAACTCGGCCTCCAGCCAAAGACCCCCAGACTATCCCACTTCCTCCTCCATGTTTGACAGTTGGTGTCACACACTGAGGAGCCATCATTACGCCAACTCAACAGCATACAAACACCCAATGTGGTGAACTGAAGAGTTCAAATATTGATTCATCGACCCATAAAACTTTCTTCCAGTCTGCAGTAGTCCACAGCCGGTATTTCAAGGCCCTATTTTGTCCTTTAAGGAATGGCTTTCTTACTCTCACTCTCCCTGTCAAACCTGCAGCACAAAGTCTTCTCTTCGCAGTCGAAACTGAGACTTGCTTTACTTGACCTGCACTGTTAAGCTGTGCTTGAAGCTGTTGTGCTGCGAGGTGTCTATCAAGCAAGCTGCTGACCCCCAGAAACGTGTCTTCTGATTGGCTTGTGACTTTGGGTTGGCCAGATCTCCTCCTATCAGAGTTTCTTACAGCTTCCAATTGCCTTTGGATTGTGTAGGACACCACTGTACTCACTGACACTTGGATGTTTTTATGTAATTTCTCTAAATTATTTATATAAAAAATATTATTATATAAATAAAGTATCCTATCTATCTATCTATCTATCTATCTATCTATCTATCTATCTATCTATCATATAGTGCCTTTCATATCTATCTATCTATCTATCTATCTATCTATCTATCTATCTATCTATCTATCTATCTATCTATCTATAGTGCCTTTCATATCTATCTATCTATCTATCTATCTATCTATCTATCTATCTATCTATCTATCTATAGTGCCTTTCATATCTATCTATCTATCTATCTATCTATCTATCTATCTATCTATCTATCTATCTATCTATTTATCTATCTATCTATCTATCTATCTATCTATCTATAGTGCCTTTCATATCTATCTATCTATCTATCTATCTATCTATCTATCTATCTATCTATCTATCTATCTATCTATAGTGCCTTTCATATCTATCTATCTATCTATCTATCTATCTATCTATCTATCTATCTATCTATCTATCTATCTATCTATCTATCTATCTATCTATCTATCTATCTATCTATCTATCTATCTAAATGAAAGATCTACACTTCGAAGGGTAATAATGCTCTGTCTCATTCCAGTTGTTAATTGCTGTTTTCTTGCCGTTATCACTAGAATTTACAACTTATTGTCACCTCAGAGGGTATAGTTACACAGTATATTCCAACTCTGCTTTAAGACAGACAGAGGGGTTTTAAAGTAATCAACAGAAGTTGGGACACCTGTGCAAATTGTTTACTTCAACTTGAAAGGCTTCATTTTCTTAAATTGCTGCAGAACATCTGTAGGGTGCCACTTGTTAGGTGTTCCCTGTTGAGGGTCCATCTGTAATATTCTGGAATTTCCTTTACTTTTTAGTTTTTGCTAACCTTAACTTTAAATTTAAACCTCTGGCAGTTTACTACTCACCTTTTCACCATTTCAGGCCATTCATTGCATTTCAGCTGATTACATTTGAAGACCAACTGTTAAAACTGAGGTGTTCTAAAACTTTTGACCGATAGTGTAAGCTTTTTCAGTCAGTCAGTCAGTCAGTCAGTCAGTCAGTCATTGTCCAAACTGCTATATCATAACACAGGGTCACGGGGGTCTACTGGAGCCAATCCCAGCCTGCACAGTGCATAAGGCAGGAACAAATCCCAGGCAGGGCGCCAGAACACCACAGGGCACACACACACCAAGCACACACTAGGGACAATTTAGAATCACCAATTCACCTAACCAGCATGTCTTTGGACTGTGGGAGGAAACCGGAGTACCCGGAGGAAACCCATGCAGACACGGGGAGAACATGCAAACTCCATGCAGGGAGGACCCGGGAAGCCAACCCAGGTCTTCTTACTGCAAAGCAGCAGTGCTACCACTGCGCCACCATGCCGCCCATAAGCTTTTTCATTTGAAATGTTTTTATTTTATTGATTTTATTAGGGTGGCACGGTGGGTAGCGCTGCTGCCTCACAGTATGGAGACCTTGGTTTGCTTCCCGGGTCCTCCCTGCATGGAGTTTGCATGTTCTCCCCGTGTCTGCGTGGGTTTCCTCCCACAGTCCAAAGACATGCAGGTTAGGTGCATTTGCAATCCTAAATTGTCCCTAGTGTGTACTGTGTGTGTGTGTGTGTGTGTGTGCGCCCTGCGGTGGTCTAGCACCCTGCCCGGGTTTTGTTTCATGCCTTGCGCCCTGTGTTGGCTGGGATTGGCTCCAGCAGACCCCCCGTGACTCTGTAGTTAGGATATAGCAGGTTGCATAATGGATGGACAATTTTATTAAAATCAAATATCATTCCATACAAATAAGTCAAGTTTTACAAGACTTGGTTTGAAACAAATCAACCTCCACCCATGAGAAAGAGGGCTAGGCCAACAGAGTAAAACGTTAAGCTAGTAAAAATAAGTAAATAGATACATTAATAAATGAATAGAAATAAATAGAGTATAAAAAGAGGGGAGAGAATCTACTTCCTCAGTACTTTAAGAGCTTATTCTAAAATATTATTGATTATATCCTGCCACGTTTTGAAAAGTACTGTACAGATCCTCTAAGTGAGAATTTGATTTTTTCCAATTTCAAATAATATAAGACATCAGTTACCCACTGACCTATGAGAGGTGAGTTAGGATTCTTCCAGTTGAGCACGATAAGTCTACGTGTCAAAAGTGAAGTAAAGGCGATCACAATTTGTTTGTTCTTCTCCACTTTAAGACCATCTGGAGGTACCCCAAACACGCTGTTAGTGGATTTGGAGGGAATTTGAAATTTGTAGGAGCTGCAAGTCCTGAGGGATGTGAGGGCCCTGAGTTCCTACAAGACTGGCACCAGCTACTCTTTAATGTCCTCTCCTAGTAGTGTCCCCCTTTTCTTATGGCGCTGCTCAGATGTCCAAAAGTCAGAGTACCAAAGACTGATTGCCCCCCGACTAAAAAATTTTAACTCTATTTTTCATTTCCTTTAAGTTTAATATATTGGGAGAAGAAGGGGGCCATGAAGTTCTTTGCTTTGGCTTAAAAGGCAAACAGTTGGAGCAGCCCTGTGCTAGGGTCCTAAACGGTGGCTTCTCGAGGTGTGACATCCTCACCTCTCCTCTGTGGCACCCCAGCTCCTAGTTCTGTCCTTGATTTCCTTCGCGTTCTTCTTCTAGAAATCAAAAACTGCACAGGGAGCCTCAAGCATGAGCGTAACTTTAATTTTGTACTTTGTAACTTTGCAGGGTGTTACTCAGGGTTACAATGGGACCATCTTTGCCTACGGGCAGACTGGCAGTGGCAAATCCTTCACCATGCAGGGCATCCCGTCTCCCTCCAGCCAGCGAGGTGTCATCCCCCGAGCGTTTGAACACATCTTCGAGAGCATTCAGGTACTCCTCCTCCTCCTTCCTCCACATAAGGTTCTGCTTGGTTGGTCCAGGGGGTCTTTTCAGTGTACACTTTCCTGGAGGTTTTTGTTTTATTGTGTCTGGATACTTGAAGCCCACCATATTGTAACGGATTAAAAAGCAGCTTGCAATTCTGCTCCGTTTTTCTCATGACGTAATAAAGCCTCATCTGACATTGTGGGCTTTGAGGTGAAAAAGTCCCAGTTTATATTTCTAAAGTGTTTGTTTTTTTTAGTCGTTATGCTCCATTTTCTTGCACTCACTTAACCTTTACATTTGATTCATGCCTGACCTTTCATTTTCCTGCTGTGTTGCACAGGACAAAAGTGTTAGCCATTAATTATTAATTGTACCAGCTGGCCTTGTGATGGCATCAGCTTCTGTTTATTGTGAAGTCGTCTGAAATGTGACTGCAAGTTTATGCTTTTCCTAAATTGGCTATTTTAAAATACACTTTACATTGGCACAGTGGGTAGGGTGGTTGCCCTGCAGCTCCAGAGTTCCAATGCATTCCTGGGTGCTTTCTGTGTGCAGCTTGCATGATCTCCCTGTGCCATGTGAGATGTGGGTTATCATAATTAGGGAGTCTAAAGTGGTCCAGCGTGAGTGGGCTCCGTGATGGTTCCTGTCCTGTGACCAAAGATACCAGACTCTGGATCTCCATGGCCCAACACTGGATTAAGTGGAATTGTTAATTGATGAATAATTATTGTCACTGTTAGACACAGCGGTGCATTAGTTGGTGCTGCCTTGGTATAATTATAGTGTCGTCGGGAGTGCCATGGTGGTCCTGCGGCCTCATGGACCTGGCCTGTTGGTTTCCAATCCTGCTTGTAATCGTTGTCTGTGCAGAGTTTGCATGTTCTGCCAGTGTCGGTGTCCATCTTCCTTCAGATACTCCAGTTTTCTAAGTGTGCCTGTGTCATTCACAGTAAGTTCTGCCTTACATCACAACACTAAAATGGAATAAAGCTGAGAATGTGATGTTATATTACATATTTGGTGGACATCCATCCATCTCTCTAATCCAATTATTACACTTTTTATTAACTTTATCACATTTCCAGTGGGTCACAGGTTTACATGCACTTTGCTAACTGTGCCTTAAAACAGCTTGGAAAATTCCAGAAAACGATGTCTTTAGGCAGTTAGACAATTAGCTTCTGATAGCCGATTACCCTAATTGGAGTCAACATGAGGATGGATGTTAAGGCTGACCATCAAACTTGCTTCCTCTTTGCTGAACATAATGGGAAAATGAAAAGAAACCATGGTGGACCTCCACAAATCTGGTTCATCCTTAGGAACAATTTCCAAACTCTTGAAGGTTCCACGTTCATCTGTACAAATAATAATACACAAGTATAAACACCATGGGACCACCCAGCTGTCATACTGTTCAAGAAGGAGACGCATTCTGTCTCAGAGAGAAGAACGTAGTTTGGCATGAAAAGTGTAAATCAATACCAGAACAACAGCAAAGGGCAGTGTGAAGTTGCTGGTGGGCACAAGTAGACAAGTATCAATATCCAGTGTAAAACGATTCTGATATCGACATGACGTGAAAGGCTGCTCAGTAAGGAAGAAGCCACTGCTCCAAAGCCACATAAAAAAAAGGCTGGAGTGCAGTTTGTAATGGCACTTGGGGACAAAGATCTGACCTTCTAGAGAAATGTCCTCTGGCCTGATGAAGCCAAGATTTGCAAGCCAAAGAACACCATTCCAAATGTCAAGCATGGGGGTGGGAGCATCATGTTGTGGGGGCTTCAAGAGTGACTGGTGCACTTCACAAAGCAGATGGCATCATCAGGAAGGAAAATGATGGACATGTGCTGCAGCAACAACATCTCGAGAGCTCAGCAAGGAAGGTGAAGCTCAGTCGCAAAGGGGTCTTCCAAAGGGACAATGGGATGGTAAACCATTTGAAAACTGTTGAATATAAATCAAGTGACGATAGCCTCAGACTATATCATGCATTAGTGAGACCACATCTGGAGGGCTGTGTGCAGTTCTGGTCACCACTCTACAAAACAGACATAGCAGCACTTGAAGCTGTGCAGAGAGCAATGAGGGGCATCCCAGGATTTGATGACATGTTGTACTGTGACGGACTGAGAGAATTAAACCTGTTTAGTCTCGAGCAGAGGACCTCTGTGATCAGTAGTCGGAAAAGTGGCACTTGAGTCTCAAGGAATATTAATAGTGATGTGTTTTGCTTTGGAGGCGATTACAGTACAACATGCGCCGAAGCAGTGTGAGGGGAACTAAGGGGAACACCACATTGAAATATCTACTTAAGACTGTCGAGTTTAGACCATTTTCTATAAAAGTTTAGGAAGGTAATAGAAGTTGATGTGTAATTCTGCAGAACATTGGACTGTCAGTCTCACTTCATTTTAATAGAATGGCTACTTCGTATGAATCAGGTACAGAACTATTCAATAATGATTTATTTATTATATCAACTGCTGGTTGTGCTGCCAGTGACTTATTCAACAAACTACTTAGAACTAAGAAAAAAAGGACAAGTCATCGGTTTCATTTTGGAAACCAGAAGTAAAAGCTACTGTTTTATCATCGGTATTGTAATAAAGAATAAATAAGTGGCAGGAAAAGGTTTGGGGATGGCTGCCCTGTATACTGAAAAAAGTCAGCAAATAAAGAAAACACATCTTTATAAAGGCAAAGTTCAAAATGGAACTGACTAACAGCAGAGTTCTGTCGTAGAAATATTGATGAAGCAGGGAGAGGTGGAGTCAAGGAGGCCAGAAAAGGAAGTGGAAATATCAATTTAAAGATAGATAGATAGATAGGAGAGGCACTGTATAATGATAGATAGATAGATAGATAGATAGATAGATAGATAGATAGATAGATAGATAGATAGATAGAAGCGTCTATAGAAGGTGGGTTCTGGGGACCGGATAGGACGTCACTAGAGGGTGCCGGAGGTGATGTCATCAGTGGGTGGATCAGAGGTGGTGCTTCTGGGAGGTATAGTCTTCACTTGGACTGCAGAGGGACAAAAGGAGAGAGCATTAGGTGACAGTGCCAACCCCTGGTCCGGCGGAGAAAAGACACAATTTCAACCTTTAAAGCGTCTCCCATATGACCGAGTGTGACAATATAAAGGTTATAAGGTGGTAGGAGCAAAGGGTGACATGACATGATACAACGCTACAAGGTTTAGAAGCTGACTACTTAGACTGTAATCTTACATTAGCAGATTAGTTTATTATTACAGAAATACTACCTTATATTAAGTGGAGTTATGTCGATATATCAGATTTCTTGTTTGTCAGGTTAGCCATTGCTCTGAATCAAACTCAAACTTTATTAATATTTTAATCTAATGAAAAATAATAAATTAACCTGTTAACTTAATAAATTCATTACTTATATAATATAAAATGATAAATTTGAGTGTTTCTCAGAGCGATCTGATTGGTCAGTTTTACTTTGGTTAAAGTCTGTGTGTTTCTCAGAGCAATCTGATCGGTCAGTTTTACTTTGGTTAAGGTCTGTGTGTTTCTCAGAGTGATCTGATTGGTCAGTTTGGCTTTGGTGTGATTGGTCAGTTTTACTTTGGTGACACAACGAAAGAGGAGTTGCGAGTGTGAGACGCATATGGAGGACTAAAGGCATATGAACCACGTTGAGACAGTCGTCGTCAAAGACTGTAAGTATAACCCCAGACAGGAGGTGAGAAAGGTGCCTTGCAAGTAATGAAAGAATGAGATGAGGGCTTTACAGGAACTCACTGAAGACAGGGAGCACCGGTGAAAAAATGTTTGCACACATGTGAATGCCAAGGAAAGACACTGAAGGTACACGTCAGGCAAGAGATAGCAAATAATTTTTATATTTTTTAATTATTCCATTACCTGTCTGTGACAGGTACCATGGCTAGTATAATATAATACAGCAATTACTCATGGACTACTCAGGCTAGAACCTTGATCTTGGTCTTAATCCAAAGGTTTTGACCTGGAAATTCAAAACTTTTTCAGTAGCGGCAACCTGGTGGCCATGACTTGTGGTCATGTGGTTTCTGGCAAAGTGATTGATGGCAGAAATCAATGGTACAGGAGCAACATCAGCTTAGCATTGAGCACATTGCAGAAGGTGATTAAGTGACAAAGAACAACAAAGAATAAGAAGACAAGATGCTGAAATGTACAGACAAGCAACAAGTAATCCTGAATATCACATTTTAGTTGGCTGCAACCTGCTGGCCCTAAAGGATGGCAAAGTGCAGTGTCGTTGCATGTTCATGACAATGTGATCAAGAAGCCAAGGGATAACCACCATAATGGCAGAAAGAAAAAGAAGATCAGCAACATCTGCTGAGCATTAAGCAAATTACAGAAGACCTCACCAACAATTTTTGATGCCTCAATATTGCAGATATCTTGGACTCTGGGGAACAACATGAGATCTCCAGTCTGACAAAATAAAACATATTTAAGTACCAAAATGCCATTAGTCAATTAGAAAGCCACGATTATGTAGTGTCGGTGATGTCAAATGTAGCCAAACAAGGTATCGTGAGCATTCAGATGTTTTGAACTTTTGTTTTCCTGCGTGTTTTGTTTGCCCCCTCTGGCTATTTAGAGCATGTCTGGCTGTGCGTTCTTTAAATGCATAGACCACTGCCTCTGCTGCCACAGATAATGAACACTCTGGAGAGCAGTGCTATTCGATTTTATGTCACTGAGACCACCTTTGAAAAGCTAGACAGCTACTTTCCACTGTCGTTCCTCAAAAGGCTGACATTGCTGAAGGATATTGATGAAAACCTGATCAATTGTCCAGCTCTGCTCCTTTTCCATCCTTGGCTATGCCCCTTCTCTCTGGTGACAGAAATTCAAGGCACTCTTTTGCGCCTTGGACCCTGACCACCTGATCTTTTCTGGTGTCTTCCATCTCCTTGCTTCATTCTCCTCACTCTGGTCATGTCTTGTTCTTTAGCTTTTTGTGTGCCAGTCCTGATTTTGACTGCTTAGTTGTTTTTTTGACTCAGTAGTTTCTGAGATGTCTGTCTACTTTTGTGAACTTTCTTTCAGCGACCCCACAGGGACCTTCCATTGTTGCTGGTGTCAGGTTGTAAGCCCTGAACTAAACCTAAGAAACAGAAGTTTTAAAGATGGAGGACCCAGTAACTGGCATCCAGTTGGCACTTGGGCCTCACATAAAGAGTGTAGAAGTGGAGCTAAAAGAATGGATGCAAAATGTTATTGAGGTGTAGCACACTGCGGCTGTTCTTGGGTTAACTTCTGAAGTTGGGGTCTGTCCTGCTAGCAGTAAGCATGAAGAAAACGGGGAATTTGCACAACTGGATTGATGGAGAAAGCTGATGCACAGATAGATGACAGATAAAATGGTGGATCGGTGGGTCTGATATGAACTGGGATTCACCATTGCTGTGGATGGAATTTCTAAAGTGTGTGGCACAAAGACGTGCCAGTAATGGTGTACATTTCGTCCAATTCATTCAATTCACAGTCTACCATGAACATTAAATGAATACCCAAAAATTGATATTTTTTTATATGTTATTTACCACATGTAGTTTGTAGTAGTGGCAATGCCCTTTCGCGTCTGAGCCATTTCTATTTTTGCTCACAAGCACATTTTTTTAACAATATTTTATTAAAGATACATCTCCATGACTCCATGTCTTGACATGTGAATTATTAGACATGACCAACAGGAGACTTTTTCATATTGTTTGCCGTTGTCCATCATTGGTCACCTTAAGTGGCTAAAATATCAGAAACTTTGTAATCTCTCGTTCTGCATGAAAACATGAGGTTGACAGTTTTCTTGGCCATCACTACCAGCTACACTGGGTAAGTAACATATTCTTCTTTTGGCTGCTCCTGTTAGGGGTTGCCACAACGGATCATCTTCTTCCATATCATCTTGTCTTCTGCATCTTGCTCTGTTAAAGTAGCATATAAAAAGAATAAATCTTTACACTTCAGCCTCATCCCTTCATGATATCCTGTTTGGACCCCCAAGTTAGAGTTTCCATGGTCTAAGTCCTTGAGCAGAGCTCATCAGGCTTGCAGCTTTCAGTCAACCGGGCTGGAGGTGGAAAAAAGCTGACAGGATGCGGTTGTATTTGTGTCTGAGCAGAACGGCGTCCATCGTCTCTCATCTAACTAAAGTTTCTTATCATCAATTAGTGTGCTGAGAACACCAAGTTTCTGGTGAGAGCATCCTACCTGGAGATCTACAATGAAGAGATCCGAGACCTGCTGGGACAGGACACCAAACAGAAGCTGGAGGTAAGGAGAGCAGACGTCTATGTGGTCATCAGTCTTGTCTCCCTACAGGTCAGTTTCATAATGCACCTGAAGTACCTTTAGCGGGTCTATCTAGAGCATGTGTGCATCAGTCTTTGCTTTCATTGCATTTTTTAATAAATATTTGCTTTTTCAAAGTTTCAAAAATTGATGCTTGATCCTGGAAGATGAACTCGCACGTTCATATGGGCGTTTCTCCCTTGCCACTGGTTGCATCTTCCCTTCAATCCCAGATGCCATTTCTACCGTCTTAAGAACACGAGAACAGACCGTTTAGCCCAACATACACAACATGACCAGAAGTATGTGGGCACCTGTGCATCATCACAACCGTATGTGCTTGTTGAACATCTCATTTTAAAAGCAGGGGCATTAACGTGTGTGTGAGTTGCCCCCCCCCCCATCACTCCTCTGGGAAGACGTTCATCTAGATTTATGTGACATGGCTGCAGGTGTTCACATCCATTCAGCCACAAGAGTGCTAGTGAAGTCAGTGGGCTCTGATGTTTGATGATTAGGCCTGGCTCACAGTTGTCCATGAAGATCTTCGATGGGGTCTCTGAGCAGGCCATTCAGATTGTTCTGCACCAGTCGCAGCAAGCTACTTCTATATTGTGTATGTTGGCATCGTCATGCTGAAACAGGAAAGGGCCTTCCTTGACCTATTGTCACAAACACATTGGCAGATAATCCTCGAATGTCAGTGTATGCTATCATATTATTGAAATTAGGGGGCCTAGCCCAAACCCTGACAAACACCCCCAGACTATTATTCTTAATTCACCAAATTTTACAGCTGGCAGTACACATTTGGGCAGACCGTGGTCTCCTGGCATCAAACCTGGACTCTTGAATCACACTCCCAGATGGTGAAGTGGGGTTCACTGCTCCAGACTCCAATGGCAGCGTGCATCACGCCACTCCAGGCGATGCTTGGCATTGTGATCTTAGTCTTTGTGTGGCAGCTTGGCCATGGAAACCCATTTCATGAACTTCCTGAAAAGGTAAGCAAAATGACCCCTTTTATTGGCTAACTAAAAACATTAAAATATGCAAGCTTTCGAGTCAACTCAGGTCCCTTCTTCAGGCCAGATGGAATCAGAAGAAGAAGAAGGGGCCTAAGTAGGCTTGAAAGCTTGCATATGGTAATCTTTCTAGTTAGCCAATAAAAGGTGTCATTTTCCTTGACGTCTCACTACATCCATAATGGCTAACACGGTACAACACCCTAGTACTATGAACCTCTCGACAAACAGTTCTTGTGTTGACATCTCAGTAATGAGCTTTTTCCACATTACGCGTTTCATTCCGCAGAATGTGAATGGGTTGGTCCGTAAGGGTGTACCCTCAATGAGTTTGCCCCTGGGGTCTGTAGTCAGGTGATGTGTACACTGTTTTGTAAGGAGGTCTTCTACCCTTAATGTAGACCTCAGTCTGGTCTACTGAACATCTACTCACTCACGAGCAAGGGGCATCTCATTCAGGATCTCCTTATTGACTGTAAGTTTGACTTTCTCTGTTTAACTGAGACTTGGCAGCAACCTCAAGACTTCTCACAACTTAATGAATTCCCCCCGGGGTTTGTTTACACTTGTCATCCTCGACAGTACTCTATCTTTCCAATCTCACATTCATATCATCACCCGGTCTGCTTACTTCCACCTACGTAATATTAATTGCATCCGCCCCTCCCTCACTCCTCATACCACTGCCATTCTTGTTCATAGTCTTGCTACTTCTCGGCTGGACTAATGCAATTCACTCCTCTTTGGTCTCCCTAATAAATCTCTTCATAAACTTCAGTTAGTCCAGAATAGTGCAGCACGTATCATTACTCGAACCCCATCTATTCACCATATTACTCCGGTCTTGCAGCAGCTTCATTGGCTCCTGATTAAGTTTCAAATTGATTTTAAAATTTTGCTATTAACATTTAAGGCCATTCATAACCTCGCCCCTCCATATCTGTCCAACCTTCTCCATGTTGCCATTCCCTCCCGTAACCTTAGATCTGACCGTCCCTCTCGCCCGTCTAACCACCACGGGGAGCAGAGAATTCAGCCGTTCTGCTCCCAAGCTCTGGAATTCATTATCTACCGAGCTTAGAAATACCAAATCATTTTAATCCTTCAAATATAAACTTAAAACGCATCTGTTTAAAATGGCTTTTTCTTTATGATTACAGTGGCTTTGTTTGGTTTTATTTTTTATATTTTCTGATGTTTTAAGTTGTTTATAATGTGTCTTTTATTTATTTATTGTTTGTTCAGTGTCCTTGAGTTCTCAGACAGGCGCCTTGTATAAATAAAATGTATTATTATTATTAATGTATCCTTAAACTTTCATGATAATCTGCTTGCATGCATCCTTGATTTGGGACTCAAAATTTAAGAAAATAACATGTCACCAAGCAAGACTTGTCAAAGAAACCGGCCCAGTCCCCAATAGCCTACCCTCTGAGTGGGATCGACATGAATATGGACCGCTATGCCAGGAGGCTAACTAAGCCCAGTGCAGCCACAAGATCAGAACACCACTATCATGATAGCAGCAGTACTTAATATTCTTAACAGAAGTCTCTCGGGGTCCCGTGACCAACACCTATCGTCCTATTTAACCCACTCACCACAAATTCCAAATCAACACTCCATGAAAAGCAGTAAGGGAAATGGAAAAGTATATTTACATATAGACAAAACAAATACTTTGGACATAAAAAAAACAACAACTACAATACTGGCGCAAAGTCAGAAGGTAATAAATTAGGTTGTGAGATGCCATCGCTATAAATAACCCGTTTCCCAAAATTCCCACAGTCTGCTTTTGCTGTCCTTTAATTGGATGGGGACGAAGGAAAAGCCGGAAGCCCAACAGAATACACAGCCAGCCGACGTTGATAATAACACTCTTCCCTACCGGTTAACAAACTGGTTGCTCCAGATTAGATACAAAAGAGTTCATCTTCTGAGACGCGTCTCTCTTGTATCCCAAAGACAAAAATCCAGTCTTCCAGCAGGTGGCTCCCATTGCAGATTTTCTGTGCCAACACGTTGTAGGTCCTCGCTTCACCGCCCGATGAGCCCCTTTGTCCTTTTCTGGGTTAAATCATCTTTAGGTAATCATTCCCTTCTGCACTCTATCTCCTCGTTAAAGGTGCAGACCCCCATTATGGGGCAACCCGCAGCAACCCAATTTTTGTGGTATATGTTACGGAGGGGTAAACCAACAAAAGGGCCAACAGTGCGTGTGGCACCCGCTGCAAATACACATACTGAATTTCATGAACATCAGTTGAGCCAGAACATACAAACAGCCATTCTTAACTTTATTTATGTAGCTGTTCACTATATCGACTCCCTCAGTAGGTTGCTGGCATCCGCCCATCCACCACTGACCACCCTAAATTCACGAGATTAGAGAAATGGGAATTAAATCCAAATGTGAAGCAGTCTGGTGTGCCACAATGAACCCCATCTGACACCTTTTGTGTTGGCCTCATGTCTCCCTGATGCTAATTCTACTCTTTGGTGGACCGCAAGAAGTTTCCAGTTGTTACTGGTTTTGTGCAGTGCTCGCTACTGGCACCATTCCTGCTTTGTCCTTGTCAATTCTTTAGTTTTCATGTTGAGGCCCATGCTGCATTGTTGAGCTGTTTTGTCTGGTATGGTTTCCATAGTAACCTGTAACATGCTTGTTACGTGAGGGGCTCACCATATTATTCGTTTCCGTACCAACAAGACAGCCTGGCAACTGTAGTACACAGTGGGGCGGGTGGAGGGCTGCCTGAAGTCCCTTGCCTGTGGGGCTGATGCCCTCTTTTCCACTTCCTATCAGTGTCACCTTAATGTGACAAAAGCAGGTGACTTCACCTTGTTAGGAGTTTCCCCTCCACACCTGGCTGTCTGCATCTTTGAAATGCTATTGAAGCAAAGTTGATCAGAGTTATGAAGTGCCCGGGGTGGGCATTGCAATTGCAGTTCATTGAGTTACGGCTCTTCAATGCCAGTCTAATGTCTACACTCACATTTATCGGTTATTCCATCGTGAAAGAAGGCCGAGTGGTGATACGTTCAGTCTGCTGGGTCCTGCTTAGATGGGCAGGAGTGATGGCGCCTGGCCTTGATGCAGGACCACTGTGACCTGAGGTGGCAAGAAAAATATCCATTTAGAAGTGGACTAATTAAATATGGCGTAGATAAAAGAAGAACACAGAGAAAAGGTTTGGGGTAGCCACCCCGTATTCTTGAAGATTCTGGCAAATTAAAGGCAAAAAAAAAAACAACAATATGTCTTTACAGAAGGGAGTACAAAACAGAACTGTCTTAATGGCACAAAGATGGCGGTTTTATAGTCGCTTGGAGAAATTGATGACACTGAGTCCAAAACTGGAAGTGATGTTATTGTGTCTGGAACTGGATGTGATGTTGAGGGGCCCAGGAATGTCCCTTAGGTGGTCTGCATGAGAAAGTGAAAAAGGATTAATGTACGCTGCCACCCCCTGGTCCAACGTTGAATTACCCTTTTCCGAGCCCTTTACAGTAGTTACCTCCCTTGTGCACATGTGTGACAATAGACTGGGAGAAGAAAAGCCTTGAAGTGTAAAACATATAATTGAGAATATAAACGAGGGTCCGGGCCTACAACGGTCAGAAAAGCAGGTGAACAAAACTAAAATGAGAGGTCAAAAAGAGAAAATAGCTGGTCCTGGCCATAACTACATACTGTAAGTCAACTAGATTGCAGGATTCTTCGTGAAAACCTTTAACTAACAAAAACAATAGAAATGAAACAACACGTGCAGCCACTTGTGTCCAATGAGCGGTTGCTCACGGAGTCCCGAATGAGGCACATTGTGAGGGAGCATCAGTTACGGCATTACTAGAGGGTCATTTACGGAGGCTGGGACTGGACCGTGTGACTCCCTGGGGGGGTTGCCAACCAGGATCCAGAGGTGTTTCGTTGTGTGGTGGGTACGACAACACGCTGTACCAGTGCATTCTCCCCAACCTGACTTGATGTTGTGACGTCACACATGGTGCGGAGCAGAGTTCTGTGATCATCGATCGGAGCTACAACTAAAAACAAAATGGCTGTCACAATGCAGTGCTGCAGAAAAATGCTGTTGTGGTAAAACAGTAAATAATAATAATAATACAGATGGAAACAATAGATGGGTGGTACAGTGTGTAAAATCATTATCAATATTATAATTAATTTTTGTTTTTCATGCTGCTGAAGTTTGATGTTGACTTGATGCCCTGTAGTATTAGCTGTAATACATTTTATTGTTACATGTGAGATGATTGATGCAGATTGATAGGGTGAGGGACTTGAACACAGGGTGCTGGCAGGATCCACGTGGAAGATGTGCTAACCACCATAACACTGTGGCACCCAATCCAGTAGATAATGACCTACAAAATTATCTGCCTATTAGAAGGAATATAAAGTGATGTGTGCACATCAGTGAAGTGAGCTAGAAACGTGCCAGCGCGCTGAATGTGTCGCCAGAGACAAGGAATGTGCTGGCACTTCCCACTTATGTGTACGCATTCTTTATTATTATCATAGCGCCAGAGAGCAGTGACAAGTCACATGTTCATAAGACGTACAAGTAAGAATGTCACTGTATTCCATACAACCAACTATTTGTCTACAGCTTCTAGCATTTGTCTGTCTCTCTCTCCATCTATCCATCACATAGTGCCTTTCATGTCTATCTATCTATTTTTCTGTATTATATAGTGCCTTTCATATCCATCCATCTCTCATTCTGTATTTTGCACATTCTTGTCTATCATATTGCATGTCAGTTGGACTCTTGCTGTCCTATCTATCTATCTACCATATAGTCCCTTTCACATCTATCTATTATATAGTGCCTTTCACATCTATCTATTATATAGTGCCTATCACGTCTATCTATCTATCGATCTATTATATAGTGCCTATCATGTCTATCTATCCATCAATCTATTATATAGTGCCTTTCATATCTATCTATCATACTGTATAGTGCCTTATCTATCTATCTATAGTGCCTTTCACATCTATCTATTAGTGCCTATCATGTCTATCGATCTATTATATAGTGCCTTTCATAACTATCTATCATACTGTATAGTGCCTTTCACATCTATCTATTATATAGTGCCTATCATGTCTATCTATCTATCGATCTATTATATAGTGCCTTTCAAATCTATCTATCATACTGTATAGTGCCTTATCTATCCATCTATAGTGCCTTTCACATCTATTATATAGTTCCTATCTATCTATCTATCTATCTATCTATCTATCTATCTATCTATCTATCTATCTATCTATCTATCTATCTATCTATCTATCGTGCCTTTCACATCTATTATATAGTACCTATCATATCTATCTATCAATCTATTATATAGTGCCTATCATGTCTATCTATCTATCGATCTATTATATAGTGCCTATCATGTCTATCTATTATATAGTGCCTTTCATATCTATCTATCTATCATACTGTATAGTGCCTTATCTATCTATCGTGCCTTTCACATCTATTATTTAGTGCCTATCATGTCTATCTATTAATCTATTATATAGTGCCTATCATGTCTATCTATCTATCGATCTATTATATAGTGCCTATCATGTCTATCTATCTATCGATCTATTATATAGTGCCTTTCATATCTATCTCTCATTCTGTATTTTGCACATTCTCGTCTATCATGTTGCATGTCAGTCGGACTCTTGCTGTCCTCTGTGCTGTGCTGCAGGGCGCTGTGACAATCCGCCTGCTGCTACTCCTATCACTTTTCCACATTGTTCATCCAAACAGTTGAGCTTTGCTGACACCTTCTGGCCACCATCAGGAATTGTCCTCTGAGTGAATTCTTTCCACTTCTGTTCTTTCTCAGTATTCTGACTCGCTGGAGTGATTTTCTCTCTCAAAATACATGTAATCCAATCTGACAGTTACTAGTCTGAAGTAAAATGAAGTGTCTTTAAAGCCTTGTCATGAACTCTGGATTAACTGAATGCTTTCCTGTCATTTTGATTGTAGCAGCTAATTAACTGCCTTGTCTGTTTTTTTTTTTTTTTCATTTTATTTTTCTTATTCATCTCCATATCTGTTTCTAGCCTTTTTGGAAAAATTAATATTGCTAGTCATGATGGTCTTTCATTTTTAGTTTGCAATAAAAAAAAAAAACTGGTTAAAATTATACACCATGACAAATATTATGCAGTATATATAATACCCTTTGGCAAATTTATTAAAAATAAAGGAAACTGAAAAATATCTCATTGACAAGAGTTTTCGGACCCTTTGCTGTGACACTCGAAACCTGGCTCAGGGGCCTGATTATTTGGAGTCCACCTGTGGTCCGTCCAGTTGATGGCACCGATTATGAAGGCTCACTCCTGTCTGTAGAAGGTCCACAGTTGAGCAGAAGCCAAGTCATGAGGTTGAAGGGACTGCCTTCAGAGCTTAGAGACACGAGCAGAGCTTAACTGAGGCGCAGATCTGCAGAAGGCTACAAAACATTCCTGCAGCATTGCAGGTACCCAGGAGCACAGTGGCCTCCATAGCTCTTAAATGGTAGAAGTTTGGAACCACCACGACTCTTCATAGAAACAACCACTTGACCAAACTGAGCAATCATGGGAGAAGGGCCCTGGTAAAAGAAGTGGCCAAGAACCTGCTGGTCACTCTGGCTGAGCTCCAGAGAACCTGTGTGGAGATGGGAGAAAATTCCAGAGTGACAACCATCACTGCAACTCTCCACCCCTCTGTGCTTTATGGTAGAATGGCCAGACAGAAGCTTCTCTTCAGTAAAAGACACATGGAAGCCCACTTGTAGTTACCCAAAAGGCACCTAAAGGACTCACAAGGATCTCTGGACTGATGAGGCCAAGATTAGCATCATGGCTGAAGGAATCCAGGCACAGCTCATCCCCTGTACAATACCACTCCAACGCTGAAGCATGGTGGTGGCAGCATCATGCTGTGGGACAGGGAACTGGGAGACTAGTCAAGGCTGATGGAAACCTGAAGAAGGCAAAATATGGAGTTGTTCTTAATGAAAACCTGCTCCAGAGTGTCCCAGACCTTAGATTGGGCCAAAGGAAGTCCAACAGGACAAGGACCTTAAGCACAAAGCAAAGACAACACAGGAGTGGCCAAGGGACAGCTTTAGGAATGTCCTTGAGTGGTCCTGTCAGGGCCCGGACTTGAATCCAGTCAAAGATCTAGTGAGAGGCCTGAAAAAAGTGGTCTACTGATGGCCTCCATCCTTGACAGGATCTGCAGAGGAGAACGGCAGAAAATTCTTAAATCCAAGTGTGCAGTGCTTGTCCAGTGAGATAACGAAACTACTTTCTGATGCTGCCAGGGGCTGGGAGGACAGCAGGCAAAGTACCAGATAGGAGTTGGATATGACAAGCTTGTTGTGTCCAACAGTTGGGCTCAGTAGGTCTGATCCTCGCTGGGACGGAACACCAAGGGGTCTCACAAATGAATTTGTCTCCAGGGTCACTTGCACGAAGAGGAAGCAAAGCCTCAGCTAGTGGGCTGCAATAACAAGTGTACCACAGAGAGCCTGCTGTTTCAGCGGTGGGATTTTACATCTGGGCTTTCAACCAAGTGCCATTTTTTCAAGTAACCTCATCTTGACCCAATATGTGTCTGGTAGTCCCCTGCCATCTGACCCCTCGTTCGCTTTTCACCCAGAGTGTCACTGCCCAGCTCTCTGTCAGTCTGCACTCGTCATTCTCGTCTTTCTTGTGTCTCCCTCAGCTGAAGGAGCACCCGGAGCAGGGCGTGTATGTGAGAGGGCTGTCACTTCACACCGTCCACAGCGTGAGGGAGTGCGAGGTCATCATGGAGCAGGGCTGGAAGAATCGGTCAGTGGGCTACACCCTGATGAACAAGGACTCGTCGCGATCACACTCAATTTTCACAGTCCACCTGGAGATCTGCAGCACGGGTAAGCAGTTGTGTCATAAGCTGTCATGTCAAGGCGTTTGCAGGATTCTGTGGGCTGCTGCTGCGGCCAGGAAGCTTTCCCTCACCGAGTCATTTGTCAGATATGCTAGTCCGCTAACTGCCATGTTCAGCAAGTAGTTACAGTTGAAGTCAGATGTGTCCAGACACTCGGGGTGAATTCTTTAAAACTCACTTCATAAACCATTCACACATTTTATACTAACAAACTATACATTTGGCACATTATTTGAGACGTGGACTCTGTGCAGGGCACAAGTCATTTTTTCCAGTAATGTTCACAGAGAGAGTATTTCACGTTTTACTGACTGGGTCACAATTCCAGTGGCTCACAAGTTGACACACACTTTGTTAATATTTGGTAGCTTTGGGTTGGATAAAAGACATTTTTCCAACTATGCACACAGACCTCTGAGGATTTCTCTTTTTATTGACTTTATCACATTTCCAGTGGGTCACAGGTTTACATGAACTTTGTTAACTGCGCCCTTAAACAGCTTGGAAAATTCCAGAAAATGATGTCAAGCCTTTAGGCAGTTAGACAATTAGCTTCTGATAGCCAGTTAGCCTAATTGGAGTCAACATGAGGATGGATGTTAAGGCCGACCATCAAACTCACTGCCTCTTTACTGAACATAATGGGAAAATTAAAAGAAATCATAAAAAAAATGGTGGATCTTCACAAATGTGGTTCACCCTTGGGAACAATTTCCAAACTCCTGAAGGTTCCACATTCATCTGTACAAATAATAATACACAAGTATAAACAACATGGGACCACCCAGCTGTCATACCACTCAGGAAGGAGACCCATTCTGTCTCAGAGAGAAGAACATACTTTAACATGAAAAGTTGAAATCAATACCAGAACAACAGCATTAGGATCCTATGAAGATGCTGGTGGGCACAGGTAGACAAGTATCGATATCCACAGTAAAACGACTCTGATATCGACATGACATGAAAGGCTGCGCAGCAAGGAAGAAGCTCCAAAAGCCACCATAAAAAAGCCAGACTGCAGTTTGTAATGGCACATGGGGACAAATATCTGACCTGCTGGAGAAATGTCCTCTGGTCTGATAAATTCAAGATTGAACCCTTTGGCCATAATGTCCATCATCATGTTTGGAGGAAAATGGGTGACGCTTGCAAGCCAAAGAACACCATCCCGAACGTCAAGCATGGGGGTGGGAGCATCATGTTGTGGGGGCTGCAGGAGGGACTGGTGCACTTCACAAAACAGATGGCATCATGAGGAAGGAAAATAATGGAGATGTGCTGCAGCAACAACATCTCCACAGCTCAGCAAGGAAGCTGAAGCTCAGTTGCAAAGGGGTCTTCCAAATGGACAGTGACCCCCCTAGCAGACCTCCAAAGTTGTGGCAAAATGGCTTAAGGACAACCAGGTCAAGGTACTAGAGTGGCCATCACAGAGCCCTGACCTCAATCATGTGTGAGCAGGAAGGTCTCATAACCTGACCCAGTTACGCCAGTTCTGTCTGGAGGAACTTCCTGTAAGAAGCTTGTGGAAGGCGACCCAAAACATTTGTGTCAAGTTAAACGATTTAAATGCAAAGCTACCAAATATTAACAAAGTGTGTGTCAGCTTGTGAGCCACTGGACTTGTGACCCAGTCAGTAAAACGTGGAATACTCTCTCTGTGAACACTGATGGGAAAAAACGACTTCTGTCCTGCACAAAGTTGACGTCTCGAATGATGTGCCAAATGTGTAGTTTGTTAGTATGAAATGTGTGGAGGGGTTAGGAAGTGAGTTTTAAAGAATTCAACCTGAGTGTGCAAACATCTGACTTCAACTGTAAAATGAATTCGTCAAGTTCACATCGTCACAATCATCATGTAGAATGAGGGAAACCTGGCACTTGACCCGTCCTACAAGCCCCCTTGCTGTTGCTGTTTGGCTTTTATTTTATTTTATTGCCATTTTTGTTTTTGCAGACCCCTCAGGAAAGGATCATTTGCGGGCAGGAAAACTCAACCTTGTGGATCTGGCGGGCAGTGAGCGCCAATCTAAGACTGGTGCCACCGGGGAGCGGCTGCGTGAGGCCACTAAGATCAACCTGTCTCTGTCAGCCTTGGGCAATGTCATCTCCGCCCTGGTGGATGGCCACTCACGCCATGTGCCCTACAGAGACTCCAAGCTCACCCGGCTCCTGCAGGATTCCCTGGGTGGCAACACCCGCACCTTAATGGTGGGCTGCCTGTCTCCAGCAGACAACAACTATGAGGAGAGCCTGAGCACACTCCGCTATGCTAACCGTGCCAAGAGCATCCAGAACAAGCCTCGCGTCAATGAGGACCCCAAAGACGCTCTGCTGCGGGAGTACCAGGAGGAGATCAAGAAACTGCGGGCGCTGCTGTCAGGGCAGCTTGGAGACGGCACTCTTGCTGGTAAGTGTTGTGGACCAAATGTGGCTGATTGTTGATTTGCTCCTCTGCTCCACCGTTTAAAATTACAAATCAAACAATTCAGACATCGTGATTAAAGTGTGTATTGCAGAGTTTTGTGTAAGGGATTTTGCACACATTTCAGTCCCACCGTGTATAAATGACAGCACTTTTTCTACACGGTCCTCCCATTTCAGGACACCATAATGTTTGGGACAATTGGCGTCTCAAGTGTTTGTGATTCCTCAGGTGGGTTTCATTGCTTCACAAGATACTTTGGTGTGCTTGTACCCTTTGGAGTCTGTAGTTGCCATTGTTCAACATGAGGGCAAGAGCTGTGCTAATGAAAGTTGAAGAAGCCATTATAGGGATAAAAAACAAGAATACAACGATTAGAAACATTGATATAACCTTAGGATGACCAAAATCAACTGTCTGGAATATCATTAAAAAGAAAGAACACAATGGTGAGCTCAGTAATCACAAAGGGACTGATAGGCCTAGGAAGACCACCACTGGCGATTACAGAAGAATCTTCAAAATGGTAATGAAACGCCTGTCCGACAGCCTTCATGGTGCCGATGTGTGTGTGTCAGAGACGACTATCAGCAGAAGACTTCAACAACAGAAATACAGAGGCCACACTGCAAGATGGAAACCACTAGTTAGCCACAAGAACAGGATGGCCAGATTACAGTTTGTGAAAAAGGACTTACAAGAGCCTGCAGAATTCTGGGAAAACAGACGAGACAAAGATGAACCTGATCAGAGTGACAGCAAGAGCAAAGTGTGGAGACCAAAAGGAACTGCCCAAGATTCAAAGGAGACCACCTCATCTGTTGAACATGGGCATGTATGGCTGCCGGTATGCTGCATGTATGGCATGTATGGTCCTGGTACACTTCTCCTCATTGATGATGGAATTGCTGATTGCAGTGACACAATGAATTCTGAGGTGCAGAGAAACATCTGATCTGCTCAAGTTCAAGGAAATGCCTCCAAACTCACTGAACGGCGCTTCATCCTACATCCTACTGCTGAGGTAACACAGGAGGTTTACAAAGCTAAAAAATGGAAATTTCTTGAATGGTCAAGCCAGTCACCCGGTTAAAACCCAGTTGAGCAGGCCTTCCATATTCTGAAGAGAAACCTTAAGGGGACAAGCTCCTGAAACAAGCAAGAGCTGAAGATGGCTTCATTAGAGGTTTGGCAGAGCACCAGAGAAGACCCTCAGCACCTGGTGATGTCTGTGAATCGCAGACTTTAAGGAGTCATTGCATGCCAGGGATCCGCGACAAACTCCTGAATATGACAGCTTTAGTAGACCTGCCATTGCTGTGTCCCAAACATTATAGTGCCCTGAAGTGGGGGACCATGTAGAAAAAACTGTCCTGTGACCAAAGTGTATGCAAATCCCCTTAAATGAAACTCTGCAATTTGCACACTTTATTCACGGTGTCTGAATTGTTTGCTTTGTAATTTTAAAATGTGGAGCAGAGGAGCAAATCAACAAAAAACGTGTCTTTGCCCCAAACATCGTGGAGGGCTCTGTACATCGATTTCAATGGCTCCTTCCACTCCACACAGAAAATATACAACGTGTTACATTATTTAAAGTCTCACCTCTGCAGTGATGTCACTGGGGGGGCACAAATGTCACATTATTGCCGTAAGGTGGACTCCCTGCGACACGCAGGTGTGGATATACAGTAATACTACAGTGACGTGTGAGTGCGGCCTTCCTGCTCTCCTACCTTTGTGTGATCGTGACTGACTTGTCTAACTTGTCATTTTTTTTTTCCACTCTTTCTCCAGCTTTGCCCAGCCAGGCCATTGGAGTGGCACCAACGGGACCACCTCAAGAGGCTCTGTCTGTGGACCTGGAGGCAGAGCGTGAATGCATACGGCAGGTAAGAGGCAAAAAAAAACGGAAAACAATTGATAGGTGGTGTCTGAGTTACAGGACGCCTTTCACTGCCATGCAGGGAGGAGGTAGGATGGAACCATGCAAGCGATAGGTGGACACAGTAGACAGCAACAGATTTTAGGGTCAGTGGGAGAAGGTGTGGGGCAGGTGTGCTTCTAGTGGTTAGTGTGTGATAAGTGAGGACCTCTGAGACCTTGGAAGAGGAGTGAGGGGTAAGACTGTGGAGTGAGACATTCCAAATATTTAGGTGGTTTTTAAGAGTTGTGAACAAACAAACTACCCCAAATTAAGTGGTCAATCAAATGATGCCAGTGGCGGGTCAAAAGAGACCCTAAAGACACAGCAAGCTACACATTTTTAGAAGTTGTACAAATAATGGCTACGTTTAAGTTTTTTAACAGTTTATCTTGAACAGATAGAATTTAAGGTGCGTTTACTAATTTAAAACAACAATATTTATTTATATAGCACTGTAGCTCAGATGACGCAAAGATAGTTATATGAAATGAAAAACAAAAAAAGATTAGGCAATAATATTAAAGAATATGTCACAAAGGAAAAAGGTAAGGCCAGATGGACAGGAAAAAGAAAAAAAAAACAAAATCTGCAGGGGCTCCAAGATTAAAAACACCACCCAGCCCTCAATTGGGCATTCTACCCAACATAAATGTTCTTAAATCAAACCTCTTAGTTTTCAGGCTTCATATAGTAGGACTTGATGAGGCTGGTCTCGTGGACAGCTGAGACAGCCACCATCATTCTGTCATGTCAGGGGGCTGCATGGTGCCTTGATCAGGTTGTGGTGGCATAGATCACCAACCACAGAAGAACTGGAAAAGACCAAAGAGAATAGTGGGGATTAGTACAGATTACAGAACCTTGAAGAATAATTCTGGTAATCATACCATAAATTCACAAAAACGGTTCACAATTGACCCAAACCCATTGTAGGAGTTAACAAAAGAAAAGGTAGTCCTGATCTCAATGCCAAGAATAAGGGGCTTTAGCCTTCACACGACCATCACTCGACTGTAAAGTTCAGGTTGTGCTAGCTGATACTCCCCCCATATGTAGAGAGGACACTGCAGGGCCAATTGGTGCAGCACCTCAGCTGGAAACAGAACAACTCCATGCACTTCAAGAAGCAGTAAGAAATTCTTCCTAAGAAATTACATGGAGCGTATGATGGAAAATTGGGAAACAAAATGCTGAAGAAGAAAATGTTTGAATAACAAATTAGATTACTGAGGGAAGCCTTTTACAGATTTTGCACAACCTCTGCATTCTGGCCTCGTCCCCTTGACCTCCGGTTCTGTAGATATTGGCACCACAGGTAGCACAAACTCTTCACAGCTCCACAAGCTGACCTTGGCATAGTCCATATCCCGTGGAGGGTCACTGTCATACCTCAAGAGCCACCACTCCAGTGAAGGTGCAGCTCTAATCTGGCCCAGTGTGAGTGAGCGTTGGTCACATTCAGAAAACAGACTCCATAAAAGGCACTGTATGAAATATAAGGCCCAAAAACAGCTGTGGCTGCTCTCGGGACATATTTTGAACTTTCCAAATAGCACATCTCTACTTTCTGCCTTTGGTATCCTTATGATTGGGGAGCAGCAGGATGTCTGCCCGCTCTCACACAGGCTGCCTCCGTGACGAAAGTGCTTTGTGATGACCGTGG
This sequence comes from Erpetoichthys calabaricus, assembly GCF_900747795.2. Taxonomy (NCBI): domain Eukaryota; kingdom Metazoa; phylum Chordata; class Cladistia; order Polypteriformes; family Polypteridae; genus Erpetoichthys; species Erpetoichthys calabaricus. The sequence continues at coordinate 169,710,348 of NC_041401.2, forward strand.
CATCCTACACTTTAGCAAACCCCCTCCACCAACCTTGGTTTCTTATCCCATCTTGTATGCCCAGACCAATGGTGTAGTCGTAAGAGCTACATTGATGCAGCAAGGCGGACAGTAAGCTTCCTCGCATGTGCTCTTTTCCACAGGAGTATGAAGAGAAGTTGTCTCGCATGCAGGCCGAGTATGAGGCGGAGCAGGAGTCCAAGGTGAAGCTTCAGGAGGAGATGGCTTCCCTGCAGCGTTCCTATGAGAAGAAGTTGTCCCAGCTGGAGGAGTGCTACGTTATGGGTAAAGGCTGGTGTCCACTTGAGTAGGCTGAGTCATGCTGGTCACCTGGTCTGTGATGTCCACTTCCCTGGTGGACATTTGCCTTCAACCTTGGTCTGGAGGTTATTTCCACCTGAAGACATAAATTCACTGCAGTGCTTAGCCTTCTGGGTGATGACCGTGCTTTCCTATTTCTAGATTCGTCTTCCCCTGAGCCGGAGCTGCCACCCCGTCCAGGCACTGCAGCACCCACCGAAGTAACAGGTGTGGAGCAGACCTTGGGAAAGGTAAGTAACCTGAACAGCAACACCTTCTAGAAAGAACTTGATCCCTGCTGGAGGTCACTAGGGCGAAGCAGAAATGTAGGGCCAAGGAGCCTCTGGGCACCCACATAATTACTGCATTGCTTTTGGCAGCTGCATGTGGGACAGAACATCAGGGGTGGTCACAAGGACGTGGCGGACATTGGCCCGGAACAGCAGCAGGTCCTGCAAAGGTACCAGTCTTTACAAGGCATTTTGTGGGCAGATTGCAGGCAGATGCCACCCAAAGCCCCCTCACTGTCTGTTTCTGTCCACAGGCTGCAGATGCTGGAGCAGGAGGTGGTGGGTGGCGAGCAGGCCTCCAACACGGAGCTACAGCAGAGGCATCGACAGCGGCAGACCCTCGCCGACAAGCGTAAGCAGAACCTGCTGGATGCGTTAGCCGAGGAGTCAGAGGCTGGCAACGATGTGCTGCTCAGTGTCTATGACTCCATCCAAGGGGAGTTGCACGCCAAGAACAGGCAGCTGGAGGCAACCCAGACGAAGGTACGAGTCTTTGTAGGAAGTCCACAGTGAGGTTGAGCAAGCCTGCCATGGTGTAATGTGATACCAAGTTCACTGCAGCCCAAGTTGAGAAATCCAGCTGCAAAGGATGGCTTAGACCAATACATACGTGCTGTTGACTCAAAAGACCCCACTGAGGTAGAACATGTACGGGATGGGACCCTGAGCGATTCCTCCTTGGTGACAATCTTGTCATTTTTATCTCTGATGGAGTTCATGGCCCCTACAGCACTCTTGTGTTTCTTCCCAACAGCTGAAGGCAGCACAGATCGAAATCTCTGACCTGCAGTCCGAGTTCCAGTTCGAGCGGATTGACTACTTGGCCACTATCCGCCGGTTGGAGCGGGAAGTGCAGCTCTCACAGCAGATTCTGGAGCGGGTGCAGCCCCTCATCCGGCGCGACTGCAACTACAGCAGCATTGATCGCATCCGCAGCGAGGCGGTGTGGGACGAGGAGAGTGCCACCTGGAGGCTTCCAGAGGCTATGGTGCAGAAGACTACTCTGCCAGCGGGTAAGGGTACCTGTTTAGATGTGATGGTGAGAGTTAACAAACCTAGACAACCATCCTCAGGTGTAATGGCCTTCTTTTTTTTGTATTGTTACAGCGGTCTCAACTCTGGCACAGGGAAAGCAGTCGGGACGGCGAACGTCATCTGCAGAGAGTGGGGAGCTCCTGGTGGTGAGTACGACTGATCTCAGCTACTCTCATGTGGGCACCAGGCGAAATTTAGCCAGACAAGTGATATTGTGGACTAGTGGGAATATACCTGGTGCCATCTCAATGGAACGGGCCTGGACCTCAACAAGGATGTCACTTTGCTTTTCATTTTATGGACCCTTAGTGCCATTAAAGGTTCCTGCTGCCCTTGTGGTCTTGACATTTAGAACTTTTACTGCTCATGTCTTTAGTGATTTGCCATTGTAAACTTGACTTTGTGACACCAACACTTGACCCTAACTTGTAACTGGCCCCCGCTAGTGTCCTTTGGTTTCTCACCAGTGGGTCTCAGGTAATTCATTAGCTTTTTAACGATGGGCTCAGTCCCGTCCAGCACACCTACTGTACTGAGAATACGAGGAGTTCTGCCTATTAAATAACGAGACTAACACAATAACTCACTTTTATTAATATAACAATTATAATGCTTGTCCCCTTCAATGCCCAGAGGGGACTGGGTGGTCTCGTGGCCTGGAACCCCTACAGATTTTATTTTTTTCTCCAGCCTTCTGGAGTTTTTTTTTGTTTTTTCTGTCCACCCTGGCCATCGGACCTTACTCCTTTCTATGTTAACTAATGTTGTCTTATTTTAATTTCTTATTTTGTCTTTTATTTTTATTTTCTTCATTATGTATAGCACTTTGAGCTACTTTTTGTATGAAAATGTGCTATATAAATAAATGTTGTTGTTGTTCAATATTCTCTCCATTCCCAATTACGCACCGATGCAGTCTTGGTTTCCACTAGTCGATAGTGTGGAGCAGATCAGCTTGTTTCAAGACATCTGATGTTTTCTTCTTTACTTCTTTATTACATCCATTGACTCAAAACACGTTCCTTTAAGCACTGATTTCAATTTAGGAAAAACACACGCACATGAGACATGCAGTCTTCCCCGTAAACCTCAGTATTATTTGAAAAGATTCTGTTGGTACTTTGTTCAATTTTATTAAAAATTTCAAATTGACGTATTGCTCAGCTTTTAAACTTTGCATGATTCCAGCACACAAGGGGATAAACAACTGCATTAAACGGTGACTGACAATCAACTAAACAGCAGAGAGTGTTGTCCTTTGTCGTGCAGGTTTGGACCGGTTTAAACCTGCATGACAAGTTCTCACTGTTTTGTTTCTTCTTCTTTTGGCTGCTCTCGTTAGGGGTTGCCACAGCGGATCATCTTCTTTCATATCTTTCCGTCCTCATCATCTTGTTCTGTCACACCCATCACCTGCATGTCCTCTCTCACCACATCCATAAACCTTCTCTTAGGCCTTCCTCTTTGCGTCTTGCTTGGCACCTCTATCCTTAGCATCCTTCTCCCAATATACCCAGCATCTCTCCACTGCACATGTCCAAACCAACGCAATCTCACCTCTGTGACTTTGTCTCCCAACCGTCCAACTTGAGCTGACCCTCTAATGTCCTCATTTCTAATCCTATCCATCCTCGTCTTGTTTGAGATAGAAACACAGTCTCGTTATTTAATAGACAGACCTCATATGTTCAGGAGTGTGATGTTAATGCCTCTTGACAGGAAGAAGACCGCTACAAGCAGATGCTGAACCGCAGCGATAGCGAGAACATCGCCAGCAACTACTTCCGCCCCCGACGCGCCTCACAGATTTTGAATTCTGACCCCATGAAGAGCCTCACTCTTGCCAGTAAGTTGTCCTGCTACGCTCTGACTTCTGATACTTTAATTTTTTGAGCAGTATATAATACATAAAGGCACACTTTTGAATCCGAGTATGGAATCAAGTCAATGACACTTCTGGGCTATTGATCTGGTCAGTTAAGTAGCAGAGGGGCTTGTTAATCAGTTTCAGCTGCTTTGGTGTTAATGAAATTAACAACTGGTGCACTAAAGGGGCAACAATGAGACGACCCCCAAAAGAGGAATGAATGGTTTAACAAGTGGAGGCCACTGACATTTTTCCCTCTTCATCTATTTTTTCACTTGTTTTGCATTTGGCTGTGGTCAGTGTCATTACTGGTAGCATGAGGCAATACCTGCACCCTACAGAGGTGGCACAGGTAGTCCAACTTCTCCAGGATGGCATGTGCCATTGCCAGAAGGTTTGCTGTGTCTCCCAGCACAGTCTCAAGGGCACGGAGAAGATTCCAGGAGACAGGCAGTTACTCTAGGAGAGCTGGACAGGGCAGTAGAAGGTCCTTAATCCATCAGCAGGACCCACCGGTATCCGCTCCTTTGGGCAAGGAGGAACAGGATGAGCACTGCCAGAGCCTACAAAATGACCTCCGGCAGGCCACTGCTGTGAATGTCTCTGACCAAACAATCAGAAACAGACTTCATGAGGGTGGCCTGAGGGCACGACCTCCTCTAGTGGGCCCTGTGCTCACTGCCTGGCACCATGGAACTCGATTGACATTTGCCATAGAATACCAGAATTGGCAGGTCCACCACTGGCACCCTGTGCTTTTCACATGAGAGCAGGTTCACCCTGAGCACATGTGACAGACGTGAAAGGGTCTGGAGAAGCCGTGGAGAACGTTATGCTGCCTGTAACATCGTTCAGCATGACCGGTTTGGTGGTGGGTCAGTGATGGTCTGGGGAGGCATATCCATGGAGGGACACACAGACCTCTACAGGCTAGACAACAGCACCTTGACTGCCATTAGGTATCAGGAGGAAATCCTCGGACCCATTGTCAGACCCTATGCTGGTGCAGTGGGTCCTGGGTTCCTCCTGGTGCAGGACAATGCCCGGCCTCATGTGGCAAGAGTATGCAGCCAGTTCCTGAAGGATGAAAGAATTGATACCATTGACTGGCCCCCACGCTCACCTGACCTCAATCCAATAGAACACCTCTGGGACATTATGCTTCGGTCCATCCAATGCCACCAGGTTGCACCTCAGACTATCCATGAGCTCAGCGATGCCCTGGTTCAGATCTGGGAGGAGATCCCCCAGGACACCATCCGTCGTCTCATTAGGAGTATGAGAAGTCGTACAAGCACGTGGGGGACATACAAACTACGGAGTACGATTTGGAGTTGCTGCACTGAAATTTCGTCAGAATGGACTTGCCTGCTGCATCATTTTTTCACTTTGATTTTCAGGGGGTCTTTGAATTCAGCCCTCTGTAGGTTAATAATTTTCATTTCCAACAAACAATGTGGCATCCTTTTGTTCCTAACACATTACCCAAACCCAGACTGTGACAAATCGCAGATCATTTTATTGATGATTATAGGACTAATGTGTCACAACACAGCACATCAAACCCTGTTCACTGTCGAACGCACCTACAATGGTCACGTACATGGCAGAACTAGACCTTGGTTTGATGGAAAAAGATCATCTGGTCCGACAAATCCCACTTTCTGTTGCATCTTGTGGACAGCTTGGTACATGTATGCCATTTACCTGCGAAAGAGATGGCACTATAGGAAGAAGACAAGCCAGTAGAGGGAATGTGATATTTTGGGCAACACTCTGCTGGGGAACCTTTGTTAATTTGACATGTGCCACCTACTTAAATGTCATTGCAGACCAGGTACACTTCTTTACGACAATGGTATTCCCCAATGGAAGTGCCGTCTTTCAGCAGGATAATGCACCCTGTCACACTGCACAGATTGTTCAGAAATGGTTTGAGGAACATGACGAAGAGTTCAAAGCATTGTCCTGGCCTCCGTATTCCCCAGTCTGAGTCCAGTTGAGCATCTTTGGGATGGATTGGAACAACAAATCTTATGCAACTTACCTAACAGGAGTTGGAGGATCTGCTCATGCCAGATAGCACTAGGCACCCCCAGAGAGCTTGTAGACTTCATTGCCTCGTGGAGCCATTTTGGTGGCATGTGGAGGAGCAGCAGCATATTAGGCAGGTGGTCATAAGGTTTTGGCTCATCAGTGTATTCATGAGATTATCGATTTACCCATGAGACTATTGGTGATTTGTAGTTTTAAAGATTCTGGAGTACAAGTTGTTGTGGAAGTTTCCTTACAGGGATTCTTTACAGTCTTTGTCAATTTTCATAAAGCGTAGGATTCTGTTGATCGAGTTGCCCTATGGGACACTCTTGAGAGTTTGCGGGATTCCATCAAGGTTGCTGGATATCATGGCCAGCCTGTACACTGGTACTGTGAGTGCTGTGCAGAGTGGAGGCAGAACCTCTGCGTTGTTCCCAGTTGATTCTGGGGTCCGTCAGCGGTGTGTTCTTTGCTCCTACTCTGTTCAGTGCTTGCATGGACTGGGTGTTAGGCAGGGTCATGAGGTCCAGCGGCTGTGGGGCATCTGTTGGTGAAGATTCACTGATCTTGACTTTACTGACAATGCTGTGATCTTCGTGGGGTCAATGGAGGCTCTGAGAGACTGAGTGAGGAGTCTGAGTGTCTGGGTTTGGGAGTGTCCTGATAAAAACCAAGATCCAGGCCTTTAATGACCTCTTGGGTACAACTATCAGCAGTGTCTGTCTGCAGAGAGAATGTCAACCGCGGTGAGAAGTTTACTTACCTTGGCAGTGACATTCATGGCTCTGGTGACTCTTCCTATGAAGTCAGTAGACAGATTGGGAGAGCATGAGGGATCATGAGGTCACTGGAAATGGGTGGGTGACGCTCCAGATATCTATGCAGAAGGACAAAGGTCCAAGTCTTTAGAGTCCTGGCGCTTTCTGTTTTTCTATATAGTTGTGAGAAATGGACGCTATCCAGTGACCTGAGACGAAGACTGGACTTCTTCAGCACTGTGTCTCTTCTGAGAATCCTTGGATGCCACTGGTTTGACTTTATGTTGAGCAAGTGGTTGCTCACGGAGTCCCGAATGAGGCACAGTACCAGAATTGTGAGGGAGTGTCAGTTACCACACTGTGGCCATGTAGCACGATTCTCTCGAGGACCCGAGTGGCTGGACCAGGCCAAAGGGACACTCACGTAACACCTGGCTGCAGCAGATAGACGGTCATTTCCAGAGGGTGGGACCATGTGTCTGCCTGGGGGTTGCCAGCAATGCGCCATATCAGTGCATGCTCCCCAATGTGACGTGACCTGTTGTTAAGAATTTCCACTGAAAATGAAGCCTTTCACTGGAACACATGCACTCGAGTTGTCAGTGGTCAAAAAACCATGAAGGCTGACAGAGCCCTCTAAGGGTTTCTTTAAGGTACCAGTAACTGTTGTTTTGCCCCCCCCCCACAGCGTTACACAACAATGGACTTCACCACCTGACTTCAAGTGGCAACAGCATCTCTCCAACCTCCACAGCAGATGGCGTGCCACCTCGGCCCTACCGCCTGGAGTCCCTTGAGTTGCCCCCTCCTGGATCCAAAACCAAGCGCAAGAAGAGCAGAGGCAACATCCATATGGATGGATTCTGACCAGCAAAAGGCCCGAAAGGAAAAGCCAAGTTGCTCTGAAGTAACTGGAGACTGTGCCTCAATGGTGGCCTAGCGATGAGTAGCACGTTGGGGTGTCCTTCTGGGTCCAAGGTCAAGCAGAAAAGAGATGTTGGCACAGAAAAGCTAGAGAATAATAAAAACAAAGCCAAGTACGAGTGTGGGATGGGGAACCAGAACTGAAACCTCTGGGAATCTCGGGGACTGCTGTTCCATAAGGTCAGTAAAGAAAGATTAGGGGAGAATCCTGTGCGGCTAATGGACAAACTGGTGGGCCAGGCTACCGTGGGTGTGTTTAGAGCCACACATCACATTAACACACTCCATGGTCACCCTTACACGTATAGCTAATTACTAAATGGATGTGCAAGCCCCCAAAACACTGCCACTATCTGGAGACATGCAGTAGCTGGTTTTGCAATAGTTAAGTGACCACTCTTAGTTAGCCAGTGTGGGCAGAGTAAACTAGAAGAGTGAAGCAAATGAACACATAAAATGGGTAGCTAAGATACAGAATGGGCAAGAGCTGGCCAGACGAGGGGAGCACAGTGTACCACAATAAAGAATGTTGTTCTGAAGATGGACATTTTGGCCTCATTCTTCAAGTGTTACTGATAAGTTGCATCAGCTGTATGTGCCAGCAGAGATGGACTGCAGTGTGTGAACAATGGCACAGAGACCCTCCATATCACTGCTCATCTGGACGTGGAGGGCAGCAGGCTAAGGCATTGCCCTTCAGTTTCTCAACACCAGCGCGGACTTTACATTATTTTTTACTACAAATGTACAAATCAGACGACTCTGACTGTTGCCACATTTCTGTAACTGGGGCACCAGCCAGGGTCAGTGCTGAAGTGCAACGATGGTAACCTTTTGTTTTACAGCGTCAATGGCTCCGGGCTGGGAGTATCATGGGCTTTTTTCAAGGACAGGGTTGGAACTTTTCAGGTCAAAGTGGTTTATTCACAAACATTCTACACTGTAGGCGTTGGCCATGCAAAATTGTGTTCTGAAGTTAATCACTTTCTATAAATTTAAAAAAAACATACAGTTATGTCCATAAATATTTGGACAGAGACAACTTTTTTCTAATTTTGGTGCTGTACGTTACCACAATGAATTTTAAATGAAACAACTCAGATGCATTTGAAGTGCAGACTTTCAGCTTTAATTCAGTGGGGTGAACAAAACAATTACATAAAAATGTGAGGCAACTAAAGCATTTTTTGAACACAATCCCTTCATTTCAGGGGCTCAAAAGTAATTGGACAATTGACTGAAAGGCTATTTCATGGGCAGGTGTGGTCAAGTCCGTCGTTATGTCATTATCAATTAAGCAGATAAAAGGCCTGGACTTGATTTGAGGTGTGGTGCTTGCATGTGGAAGATTTTTCTGTGAACAGACAACATGCGGTCAAAGGAGCTCTCCATTCAGGTGAAAGAAGCCACCCTTAAGCTGCGAAAACAGAAAGACAAATTACTTGTGAGCCCCTGAAATGAAGGGATTGTGTTAAAAATGCTTTAGTTGCCTCACATTTTTATGTAATCGTTTTGTTCACCACACTGAATTAAAGCTGAAAGTCTGCACTTCAACTGCATCTGAGTTGTTTCATTTCAAATTCATTGTGGTGATGTACAGAACCAAAATTAGAAAAAAGTTGTCTCTATCCAAATATTTATGGACCTAACTGTATCTTGGTCCACACTGGTGCTTTACAATGGAGGGTGTGGGGCACAGAGGAAAACCTTAAAAAAATTACCAGACACGTGCATTTCAGTTGTTGTGTACTGATCAGTCTTATGATTACACAAGCCTTGTAAAATAGTCTAATAGTGTCATTTTTGAATAAAAACACCCCAATATTATGAGAGGCAGCCATTTTGAAAGAAGACCAGCTATGCGTGACAACTCAGTACTTAGTCTTCACCTCTCGAAAGACGAAATCACAGTAAACGCTTCATGCCATGGGGTTGGCTTGGTTTAATTTTACTTCTGTCCTTATGTGAGAATTCACACGAGTGAACAGAAATAGTACCACGAATATGTGATACAAATAATATTTCCAGCTCCTTTTTGTTGTCACAAACATGCGTTGGAAACACGGAAGGCGCGAATCAATACTCAACCGGTGTCTTGGCTTGAAAAAAAGGGTACATTAGGTACGTTTATCAGACTTTCCTCTGTGCCCCGTACCCTCTATTGTAAAGCGCCAGAGAGGGCCAGATATATATATTTTTTTAATTTATAGAAAGCATTTAACTTTAGAACACAATTTTGTGTGACAAATACATCAACAGCATGTTTGTGAAGAAATAACTTTTGACTTAAAGACTACTTGACTTACCCTTTAATGCCAGGGGAGAACTCGAGTCTGTCATTAATAACATAACACCTTTCACACTAGCACTGCTTAAAATATCCCCCTCTCGATTTTAAAAGCTCAGGGACGTCTGTTCAGGATTTAGTCAGCTAAAGCAGTCAAGACTGACGCCTACAAAAGCACACGGGACGTTTACTTAGCTGCAGTTCTCACTTCACTGAATGCAACCAAAAAGAATGACAATGCATCAACGAAACGACACTCGGATAAAGATCTGAGGCCCGGCCTGCAACCTTCCACCTGCAGTACACGTTCTTCTTCTTTACAGTCGTCCACCGCGTTATCACATTGCAATCCTGCTAAAATGGCTTTTGTAACATTTAAACACTTGAGGATCGTCCCCGCCACCTGCCAGCCTTGACTGAAAGGAGCCATAGAGGAAAAGTTTGGGATTTTTGAAGTCAAAAGTTATTCATTCGCAGCCATGCTAAATACTAATTTGCCACATTGAACTGTGTTCTAAATTGAAGTTATTTAATTTATCTTAAAAATACTTTGTTCTTGGAGCTTACATATGTACTGCAGGGTACCATGGTCTGTAGGTGAATGAAAAAGCCTTAAAACTTCATACATCCGCTTTGAAGCAGCAAACAGTTTAACTACAGAAAACATGCCTTCCACACTTATGAGGCATCCTCATGCTAATGAAAGAAAACTAGAAATAGTTATTCCAGCACAGATAATCTCTTATATATATTTCTCTTCTGGTTCGTCCTGCTTCCACTTCAAAACCGGTCCCGCCAACACAGCATTTCTCGATTCCTATTTGTCCTCCTCCAAACCCTTCCCCACATTCTTCCAGTGCGATTCCTGCAACAAAACTTTTCAAACGCGAACCTCACTTGCTAAACACAAGAAAAGGCATTCTTCCCAACAACTATATAAGGTGCCAGAAATGCAATAAGAAGTTCACTACACAGGATTGTCTGACTAAACACAACAAAACTCATTCACAACTCTTGCAATGCGACATCTGCAAAGCAACGTTTCCAAACCAACGCAGTCTCAGCAGACATTCACAGATTTCCACGCTCAATATGAATTGCGATCCTATGGTTTACCCACTTTTATTCCCTTATGGAGACATTGGCTGGCACAAAGATTTACAACATGTTCCCGATAAAAGAACCGCCAAGCGAATAAGGCTTACTCAATGTCAATTTTACATGTACAGATTATTAATGAGAAATACATTTAGTATTTTGCACTCCAGTGGCAAACTATTCCAACAGTACGTCGTAGATGCGTATGTTAAAACAGAGGGCGCACGTCTCAACTATCTCAAGATTACATCAACAAGATCTGCGTGTGGAACAATACAAAGGACTATCAGACGCACTGCAAGCAAACGCTGAAAATAACAACATACGTGTGGCAAAATGATTACCGTCCACATTTCCAGGAAGTCCGAGATAAATGCAACAAAACTATCAGGATGCCATGGCCATAGTACGTAAATTCGGAAAGCCTGATTTATTTATCACTTTCACATGTAATCCTGCTTGTCGGATAGCCAAAGACCAGAGCACAGACCTGATATTGTAGTACGAGTAGATCTTTCGACTCATTATCTGTCGTCTCCACCAAAACACCTATTCACAACTGCGTCTTTCAAGAAGTATTTATTTCTTCTTGATTTCTGAATTCCTTTCTCACCGTTTTCCGTTCCTATTCTTGGGCTCCGGCTAGTTGGAACTATTTTTCTTGAGGTAAGAATACATTTCCTGCTTACTTGTCTGCTCCCAGCCACCATTTTTTTTTTGGAGTTTAGGCTTAAATTAGAAAGTTGATCAGCACAAAATCAAACGTGTTCAACACGGTTTACGGCAATTTGGTCTTTCATGAAAAACGTGCATATCCACTGAAACTTAAAAGTGCTGACAGTTTCCGTCAGACTCCCGTTACTGCCTGTAGCTCTTAGGATGGATGTGAACACTCGAATGAAAGACCTAAGAGGTTTTAGTTCTCACTTCACCACAGACGACTACATGCAGCCGAAGAGGAAAAGTAAATGAGTTCCTGGTCGCCCATTATTAAAGTCAACTGCAGTTCCAAACATTTTTAAGGGGAGTGATTTCACTGCGGATGCAAGTGAAGCGAGCATAGATGAACAGCAGTACAATATTAACAATGCAAATGTTATTTACTACCAAAGTGAATACTGTATAGATGAGTAGCTCTTATGTAGGGCAGCAAGGTAGAACAATCGTTACTGGTGTGGCTTCACAGATCTAATGTCATGTGTTTGACTCGTGTGCCTGGTCGGTGTCTGTGTGGAGTTTGCACGTTCTCCCAGACTTAACACACATACAAAGCCATAAAGATCATCTGAACAGGAGACTCCAGGTTAGCATGAATGGGACTGTGCATGGCTGCGTGTTTGTCAGCTACTCCTGCAATGGACAGTCCTGCTGAGGGAAGAGACAATCGGCCAGATGAACTGCAGAGCCAGTTTTCTTTCAAAAATGGCAGAATCTCACAAACAGTTTTCATTCCATGGATACACTGTGTTACAGTATTTGCACAACCTTATGACATGGATTAATACCTGATAACATACTTGCCTTCAAAAATGGACGTATTTGGCTAGTTTAAACCTTTTTCTTTTCCAGGTTTGGACACTGGTACCATTCATCCCCATTGTAAACTGCAAGAACAAAACATTATTAAAATGTATAAAAAATACTTCCACTTTAGAGCAGTTTTACACTGCAAATAAATATACACAGTCAAGAAATAACTTTGAATTGAAACATCTGGACCTTGCGCATTAAGAACAAAACACCTTGTGTCAAGCAGGAGGAATTCTTTGCTGTCCAGAGCCCTCTTTAGAAATAAACATGCAAGTCTGAGATCACAAAACCAACAGATTTACCGAAGTCCAGAGGTGGGTAGTAACGAGTTACATTTACTCTGTTACATTTACTTGAGTAACTTTTAAAAAAATTGTACTCCTAAGAGTAGTTTTACTGCACCATACTTTTTCTTGAGTACATTTGTGAAGAAGAAACACTACTCTTACTCCGCTACATTGGGCAACACTCGAATCGTTACTTTTTTTCCATTAGATATGCTATATTTTTGCCAGAGAGAAGCCGCCAGTGGATCTACTGCATGACTGTTTCACCAATCAGACGTAGCAACAATAATCACAAGACTCTGTTTCACCAATCAGATGTTAGCAACAATAATCACATGGCTCTGTTTCACAGATCAGATGTAGCCATTCAGTCACAGGACCACACACAAACTGTAGCGGCATAGTGGCCACAAACTCCTCACAGACAGTGGACAGGGAAAGAAAGAATACAAGTGGAACCTCGGTTTGCAAGCACAATTCGTTCCGGAAACGTGCTCGCAATCCAAAGCACTCGTATATCAAAGCAAATTTCCCAATAAGAAATAATGGAAACTCAGATGATTCGTTCCACAACCCAAAACTATTCATATAAAAATGATTAATAAAAAATATAAAGTAAAAATACATAAAACAAATTAACCTGCACTTTACCTTTGAAAAGAATCACGGCTGTTGTGAGTGAGTTTCTAAAGTCTTGTGGGATTTCACCCAACGGGACGACACACGGAAGAGCGTCCCAAAGCAATCGCAGTCTCCCAGCACTGTAGCAATTTGCCGTAAAAGCGAATCCGAAAAGATCGCGGTCATGCTGTAAGCACCTGCCGTTGATGGGTGATACAAGGAACATTATAAATGCTCAGGGCACAGTATTACTTGGCCACGACCTTGCTTGACTGCTGGGTCTGTGTATAGGAGAGTGGCAGATTCCCGCTACAATAAATAACCGCGCTGCTCCGGTTTCAAGCTGAATAAAGATGGTGTCAGTAAAGTACTGAGACTCAGCTTCGTGTTTTGGGGTGCAAGATGGGGACTCACATGTCACAGCACACACACGTGGTCACAATGCTGTAGTAAACAGTATATGCTTGTACGGATGTTGACTATATGAGTGAGGCACGCCGACTGACGCTTGCTCAAAATCCTGCAGTGAGAGAAAGAACCACCATCAGCTCAGTTTGTGATCACGTGACGCTCAGCAAACAAAGCGTATACGGACTACGCGTATTGCAAGACCTCGCTCGTTTATCAAGTCAAAATTTATTAAAAATTTTAGCTCGTCTTGCAAAACACTCGTAAACCAAGTTACTCGCAAACCGAGGTTCCACTTGTACATGAAAATTGAGAGCCAACTTCTGCTGAAGCTTAACCATCACTACACTGAGTGAACAACAAGCTGGTTTTAACCAAACATGCACAGACACAGACAGTCAAGGTAAAGTGAGACTTCTTGTTTGTGCACAAGCTGCCTTGTTGTGTAATTTTCTATCAGCTGTGCTATTTGGAGGACAAGTGACTATGCAGTATGATACTGTCAGTGTACAGTCAGTATATCTCGTCACTAAGTAGTTTGCACTGTTCAAACATACATGTTACCTACTCTGAGTATCGGCTTCAAAAGCTTTGTTGTGAAAAACAGATATGGAACTTTGTGTTATCTGTGCATCTTTATTTTGTAAAGATGTTATTTATTTTTACTTTTTTTATTTTATTATTTGGAAATAGCAGAATTTGCACATTATTTTATATTTTTGTCGGTCTTATTACAACATTGCTAAAAAATAATTTATTACGATCAGTTACTCAGTACTTGAGTAGTCTTTTCACCAAATACTTTTTTCCTCGAGTAATTTTTTGGATGACTACTTTTTACTTCTACTTAAGTAATTATTATTTTGAAGTAACGCTACTCTTACTTGTGCACAATTTTTGGCTGCTCTACCCACCTCTGCCAAAGTCTTGAGGCACGCAAATGCCGCTAAAAGCATTGGTACACTTCCACTATTACAACAAAGAATCACAATTTGTTGAAACTGACAAAAGTAATTGGCATCTACTATTCACGGTTCCATATTCCAGAGTAGACACTTGTAATTTGATTTATGACCCAACATATTATTAAATAAATGGACAAAATTACTGGGACCTCAAATAAAACATTTTTAGTAGACCCTTATTTAGAACTAACTGCAATGAAGCACTTTTGGTAGTTTTGAGAAGATTCCTTAACTGGTTACTTAGTTCTCTTCTTCAGTTCTCTCTGGTTTCCTGGGCTCCTTATCGCAAATGGGAGATTCCATTCTTTCCCTGGATGTTCAGTTGGATTTAGATCAGGAAACTTCAGAACATTCTAGTGTTTCCTTTTCAGCCATTCTTGGATGCACCAAGATGGATGTTTTGGGTCATTATGAAGCTGGAGGACCCATGGCCTGTGGCTGCAGCCAAGCTGTACATTATGGTGTGCTCCAAAATGCCATGATAATCTTCCGCACAAGTTCAAGGCAGTCAGTGCCTGAGGCAGCACAGCAACCTCAGAACATGGACCCTCCTTCTGTTTTGTAAGCATTGTTTTGCCTTCTATGAACAAAGAGCTGCTGTACCTTACTAAGGAGACAATTTACCGGTAGTTTCATCTGTCCAGAGGACATTCTCCCAGATGGACTACAACATGCATTTTAACAAACACCAGTCAGGCTTTTTGTGTCGGGTATTTTATATGCAGGGCCTTCTACCATGGAGCCCACCTTCATTCTGACAGTGACAATTGGTGTGATATGAAACCGTTATACCGCGATCTTGGAGGTCAGCCCGAACCCATCTTGACGTTTTCTTTGATTCCCACCAATCAAATTTTCCTTCTGTATAATTTAGCATCAGTTTTCCTCTTGTGGACACATCCAGTTTGGCTATGGTCCCATAGACCTTAAACTTCTTGGTATCAGCTTATAAGGTCAGAAGAACACGAAGCTCTTTGGATACAGTCTTATCTTCACCATGGCTGGCCATTGCCTCCTTCAGTTCATCTTCAGTACTATGCACACAGTGACACCGCACTCCATTCACAGATGCCAAGTGACCGATTATAAACGTCTGCTTGAGATATTACAATGTACTTCTGTCTTAACCTTGAAGGGTTTCAATAATTTACGTTTATTTTTTTCATAAATCAAACAGTTTCTTCTCTTTGGAATGAATCCGTGCATGCCAATTATTTTTGTCAGTTTCAACAACACAGTTTTCAGTGGAAGGGTACCAACACTTTTAGGCCTGTCTGCATTTGACTCCAGTCAAACCACTGACTTCTCTATTGGCTAATCAGAAAGCAATGACTGCCATCTCAGAACGTTTGACCAGGACTAGCAAGGAAGCACAAAGGTCAGGAAAGACTAAACAACTGACTGCAAATGCAAAATACAGAAACGAAAAGCACACACACCCTTGGAAACTTGTTTTAATTTTACAAGTTAAAAAGTTTTATATTACAAAAGATCTTTTGATAAATACAAATTTTAAACATTTTTAAACCAAAAAAAAGCAAAAAAAAAAAAAAAAAAGCACCAAAGTCTTGCTTCTGGTCACTGCCCAGCTTGACATGGCTATTCTCTCATCCCTCTGCTCAGGGCCTATGACAGCGTTAGTGTTAGAAAGCACCACGACAGAGAACATATGTTCCCACTTTTACAAGAGGAAGAAGATATTGGTATGAACATGCCCAATGCCTAGAATTTTAGACATTTAGGACCATGTTTGATGGGGACAAGATTAGCACCTCCAGATATTTGAGCAGCTATTGCTCTAGCGTCAACCATGATCATGGGCAGCACGTCTGGTGATTCAGGTCAAATTCTGATCTGCTGTCTAGTGTGTTTCAATGAAAGGCATGGGCTACTCAAACTAACAAAGCACATAACAAACAGAAGGTGGGGACAAGTGTCTTACTGAATGTTCTTTTCACACTGGTTGACGTTTCCATTTTCTTCAAAAAGGGGATGGAGAGAAATAAAAAAAAAAAAAACCTGCATAAACACGTGAGCAAAACAGGCAGGCCTTTACTTGGTCATCTTATGGCAGTGGTTAGGATGTTTCTGGAACGTGTAGAGTAAACCAACTATTGACAGCAGACAATTGGTCTGGTAGAAATGTCATTTTCCAAGTCAGTTTCTTATGGCCCTTTCCTGTGCTGCATACAAGGGTTAAGAGTCCTTCAGCATACTGATTCGAGCATAGATCTTGAGAGCAGGACCCAGCTTGATGTTCATGGCACTCATAAGGTGATCCTCCTTCAGCAGCAGCAGTGCCTGACCATCTATTTCCTGAGAACGAAACTCATCAGCAATCTCCTGGCAGCCTAGAAGCAGATATATCAGATGTAAATTTTAACGGTTAGTATCCTTATTGGCAAGAATTGTACAAAAATACTTCTGATGTTTTCTTTTGTCTAACCGAGCTAACCTACCTGAAATCAGCACTCTGACAACATTAAAGGAATACTCCAAGCAAAAAAAGATTTTCTCACGCAGTTTGCAAATATGGCAGAGAAAATATTCATGCAGAATGGAGATAAACGTTGATAAAGTCTAGGGTGATCACGGTTGGTCAACAGCAAACATCAAAAACACCCATTAAAACGAACGTCATGTTATTAGTGTTGCACTAATGATGTAAGCATACCTCTGGATGACCAGACGTGGATTATGTGACAAGATTTTTTTCAGTGATGGTTCAATAATGTTTAGTGTTAAGAGTTGGTCACCATAGTTTCTGAACAAGTATTTTTGTGCTTCCTGAAAACACTACACATTTTTTCAGGATTGTGCTCAAATTCATGTCCAAGCTCAGTGGTGTAGCTGCACGTGATCTACAGTGTTGTAGTTTCTCTTAAATATGTAAATGCAGTTTAAACTTCAAGCAAGAGAATTCAAGTGGGAGATCTTAGTGACAACTTACCACTTCTAAATTAGTAGAGGTGAGACACAATGCTGACCTCTCATTATATAAAATTAAAAACGAACTCAGCCTGAAATGGCCAAATTACATTTGGATGAGGCAGTATCTATTATTTATTTAATTTTTTACATTCACCCAGAAAGAGAAAAAAGCAATTGCTTTTTTCTGTGATGAGCAGGCTACTTACTTTGCGATTCTACCAAATACAAATAAACTAGGAAGACGTGGTGTGAAACAAAGTAGCACCAAGCATGCAAACACAATAAGTCAAGGTCAGCAAGTTGTCGACTTAAATGCTACAGCAGATGTACAAAAGACAAGTCATTTTCATAAGTAAATGCAGCCCACAAAACAATAACCCATATATCAGTAGTTCTACTTTAATATTTATTTGTGTCCATCTACAGCAGGCAGAACGTCCATTCCCGAATTATAGCTCATCTGTCTCTTAGCACTTTCCCCAAGCACCTTTTTTATACAAAAACCACCTGTGTACCTCTGGGACAGCTTGAAAACATGAGAAAACAAGACAACTAAAAAACCACAGAAAGGGTTAATAATTATGGCAACAACCATATTAAGTATTTAGAAAGGAGTGTGCATACTGGACAGCAACATGGTATATCAGTTAATGCTGCCTAATTGACGTGGCTCTCTACATTTAAATCCTGAGCCTAGTCACTGCCTGGGTGAAGAATATTTGCTTCTCCAGGGTTCTTCCAAGAGGTGTGTGTTAGGGTAACTGCCGATTCTAAAAAGTGGCCCAATGTGACGAAGTGCAGAAGTGGGATTGTCCAGGGCTGGATTTTGCCTTGTGCTCCAGAGCTCTGTGACATGACTGGATTATGTGGGTTTTAAAAATATGTTATATAAGCCACAGAATAACCATTACTAATACATGAATCACATGCAACTCCAAGCTAGAACTAGTTTGCACCACGCCTCAAGGTGCACAATAGCACAAAGCTCACGGAGTATGTGTATTATATTCTGCCACATCAATATGTGTGATTCCCTCTCCTAACGGACAGTTCAAGCAACCAATATGATTCGTTTGACTTATCAATCTATATGCCATGGCCTTTCAGGCCTCTTCACTTTTTATAAAATCTGCTGATTCTTGCCAAGAACAGTTTACCAGATATATGTTCATGACTTTCTGTGGGAATTGCACTGACAACATATAAAAGATAAGCCATAATCCAAACTGCTTTACTAGATCACTATAAAATCCCAAAAGATAGATAGTGGACTGTCACCTACTCAGGTTATAAATACAGTGTTGGCCTTTATCTGCTGCATAAAGACCAACCTCTGGGAATGGCCTCTTTCTACTGTTGATTTCCACCTTTACTAAAACTTTTTACATACCTGGCAAGGAGCGGATGAACTCATAAACATCCTCCACATTCCACTTGGTTGGGTCACTAGGCAGGAAGTGTTGCGTTAACAGAGGCAGCTCCCTTGCACTGTTCTCCTGGGCATCAGAAACTCGTTCCCCTTGTCGCCTGAGAAGAGGTCCAGAACTGGCAGCTGACAGAGGGGATGGTGGCTCCTCATAACTAGAGATATCAGAGCCCTGACTGGACTCCCGGCTAGGGTGTGAAGGAAGAGGGGAGGGAGCAGCCAGGCTCCCTGAAGTCTGTAGTGGCAGATTTGGCTGCTGAGAAGAAAAAAAAATAACAACGAACGTTCAGGAAAAAAGCAAGATATCAGGACATTAGAATTTGACAAATGTTCATTAATCTGTATAGGAATTAATCGTAGACTGTGTTTAGAGATTAGTCATTTAATAGCATATAATGTAAAACCAACAATTTAAATAACTTTTCAGCTCTTAAACATTGCCCATATTTTACAGTAATTGTTCCAAGTCTGCTTAAAAAGAACGCTATATTGTTGCCTTTTCAATACTTTACCCACTTAAGATAAACTAAGAATTATCAATCTGAGATTAAGCAAGAAACTACTCCTCTGGCTATATTATAACGTTGGGTTCATGCGTTATGGAAATTTCAGAGTTTCCACATGTGACATGTTACCTTCCCACTTCGTGTGTTTACATGAATTTCTAGTTGGTCCATCAGGAGAAATGCAAGGCAGCTGCTGATTTGCTAATTAGTCTCCACAAAACAAACAATTTAATAAAAAATAAATCAACATTACTCTAAAGATAATTTGACCACAAACATGTCATTTCCTGTTAACCCGCTTTCTTATATAATTCAATGAAGTGAAAGTTCGGGAAGCCCAGTTTTCTATTAATTGCCCCACTGGGAGCTCCCACTCCGAAGCAAGTTCACATGAAATTTCTCACTGGGAAACTTGTACTTCCTGTTTTCCCAAAAGCATGTAAACACTGAATTATCATAATGAAGAAAAAAAAATGTGTTTATTCAGTTACCAGCCAGGCTAAATCAAATTCAGTTCTCCTTATTTTCTCTGTCATTCGTCAACTTTAGACTAGAGTAAAACTAGTAAGCACTAATGCTATCAGAAAAGCACAAGAGGAACTTAAATCATGAGGACTACAAACATCAATAACACTCCAAAGAGATGATGCAACAAAAAAACGGTTAGTACAGAATATCATTGTGCAATTTAAGAAGTGTGGACAATAATAGCAATAGCAACAATAGCAATAATACCACATGCATTGCGCTTCAGTAACAAGATGGGTATGTCTTAGCATCTACTGCCCTCTCATTTTATGCGGTGATACAAACACATCCTTTAACACTAGAATCCCTAAAGCCTAAGAAAAAAAAAGTTGTAAACCCGGGCCACCTTAAATTCACAAAAATGCTCATATTTCCCCAAGGCAAATTAATGTACAGTGATCCCTTGCTATATCGCGCTTCGCGGCTTCACTCCATCGCAGATTTTATATGTAAGCATATTTAAATATATATCGCTGATTTTTTGCTGGTTCGCAGATTTCTGCGGACAATGGGTCTTTTAATTTCTGGTACATGCTTCCTCAGTTGGTTTGCCCAGTTGGATTTCATACAAGGGACGCTATTGGCAGATGGCTGAGAAGCTAGATTGCTTACTCTTCTCTCTCTCTTGCGCTGACTTTCTCTGATCCTGACGTATGGGGATTGAGCAGGGGGGCTGTTCGCACACCTAGACGATATGGACGCTCGTCTAAAAATGCTGAAAGATTATCTTCACGTTGCTATCTTTTGTGCAGCTGCTTCCTGAAACGACATGCTGCACAGTGCTTCGCATACTTAAAAGCTCGAAGGGCACGTATTGATTTTTGACTGAAAAACAAACCGTCTCTCTCTCTGTCTGCTCCTGACGGAGGGGGTGTGAGCTGCCGCCTTCAACAGCTTTGTGCCACGGTGCTTCGCATACTTAAAAGCCAAACAGCCGTATTGATTTGTTTGCTAGAGATTGTTTTCTCTATCTATGTGACATTCTGTGCTCCTGACACGCACTCCTTTGAAAAGGAAGATATGTTTGCATTCTTTTAATTGTGAGACAGAACTGTCATCTCTGTCTTGTCATGGAGCACAGTTTAAACTTTTGAAAAAGAGACAAATGTTTGTTTGCAGTGTTTGAATAACGTTCCTGTCTCTCTACAACCTCCTGTGTTTCTGCGCAAATCTGTGACCCAAGCATGACAATATAAAAATAACCATATAAACATATGGTTTCTACTTCGCGGATTTTCTTATTTCGCGAGTGGCTCTGGAAAGCAACCCCCGCGATGGAGGAGGGATTACTGTACACCACAATTGTGAAAAAAATAACTTCTCTTTTAAATATGACTAGTGTGCTGTTCTATGTGATGCCACTGCATGTTGTAGGTGGGTCAACACTAAAATCCCTGGAGCCTACAAATAAAAGTCATAAACCCAGGCCACCTTAAATTCCTTTGCACCGCCTCATCAGCGTCTTTGTTTTGCAAATGTGTCAATGAGCAGTGGCAGCAGGCAGCCTTCTATCCCATACCCCCACCGACGCAGCTGAAGTTCTCCCAGCTCAAGTCTGCTTATATGGCTGTGAAGTGCCTGGAATTGTAAAGGGTAAATCACTGTTTGGAATACATACATTTCATGTGTGTTCCAGGTCTACAACGATCTGTGTAAATGTAGGATGACAGGAAATGCAAGGCAAGAAATGTTGAACACATAAGAAAAAAAAAATTATTCAGTTTACATGTTGCTGTCAATGTGTAAAAACCAAAGCCAAAATATAAATTGACACAAAATGTCCGCTTCGCTGGTGCAGAGTTAAAACTTGTTGACTTGTAATCAAGAAGATGCAAGTTCGATCCCAGGTCCTCCTTGCACTTCCCCATTTTGAGTAGTGAGCTATTATTACTACTACTATTATAGACTTAAATCCAATGTATGTTTTTATTATAACATCAGGTGTACATTTTTGCTAACTGTAAAAGATACCGCTGTAGGGATATAAGCAGACACTGAAACGCTGGTGAAATCATGTCTCCTTGGTATCTTGTTGTCAATTGAATTTTCTGTTATTCAGCTTTATTCTTGAATAAAAGCACACTTTCTTTTGTTATACCTTTGCAAAAGTGTTTTATATTCCAGTAACCACTTGAATGACAAAATCTGTCTCTCAATCTCTCACACATGCACACACACACATCCATGTATGAAAACGCCATTATTTGAAAATGCTATGTCATTTTAACATTTTTTTCCTGATCTTGCCCAGTCTCCACGTTATGGTTCATGGAACTGAAAATGCAGACAGGACTTCTTTATGGGCATATACACCGTCAGCATGGCACTGCCACATCCATATTACTAAACGAGAATGGTAAACCGGATATGGACGCGGGGACCTGCCTGTGGACGCAAAAGACATAGTGCGCAGGCGCCACACAAAGCCCATAGCACACACAAAAAAAAGAGGAGTCAGACCCACGACCCAGAGTGAAACGGGACAGACTACGGAGTCCACAAAGGGTCACCCATCAAGCCCGAAATTACTGCTCAAAAACGAAAGAGCAACCGCAAGCGAACACCCGACATCATACAGAAACCCCACAAATAGGGACAAAACAACATATTTGAATCACATTATCCCTGCCCCACAGTGAAACGGGACATACTACGGAGTCCACAAAGGTTCACAAATCAAGCCCGAGATGGTACGGAAAAAAAGAAGTCACCCCCCCACACCAGAGTAAAACGTGACAGACTACGGAGTCCACAAAGGGTCACACATCAACCCCGAGATATTACGGAAAGCGAATTGTGGTATGGAAAACGGCAGATACTACGATAGGAGCATTCGCCTACAACGCGCATCTGAAATCAACGTACACTACACAGCATAATCCACACACTTCTAAAAAACCGCACGCGGACACCCGACGTCATACATAAACAACGAGAAACCGGACTACACTACATATTGGAATCACATTACAGTGATGCAATATTAACAGGACAACCACAGATAGCACAGGCGCAACACCCGATGGGTAATAATAAGAAGAAACGAACGCTCCGTATTAAACATACGTCATCTGAACACGTACAAACTATACAGCATAGCTGAATCTCATTACAGTGATGCACTATTAACCATACAACCACAGAAAACTCTCCCTATTAACAGTAAGTGCGATCATCCTTATTACTTACCCATATTACTAACGATAAAGAACAGACAATTCATGAATTCATGATCACAGGTGCAAAACGATTCAGCTCGAGTAACGGGACCACAAAGACGAGCCCACATGAAAAAGAAACAAACGTAGGTGCCTACAACGCTCTTCTGAAACCGCGGAAGAAAAACTGTCTCGGCTCCAAAAACGAAAAGCTCGACTAACACAGGTACAGAAACGAGCCCAAATGGACAGATACAATGAACGTAGACGCATGCAGCGCGCATCTCAAACCGCGGAAGCGAAGCAACCATGGGTTCACACAAACGCCACAGGCAAAAGATAAACGTCAAAGACAGTAACGACAAACACCTGCTAAACAATTCCGCCAATTGGCTGACAACTCGTTCTATAATGAGTCCACTATTAATGAAAATTCATTGGAATTAATGAATGTCATTTTCAATCAATGTCGTTCACTTAACTTCCCTGAAGAAACAACTGGCAATACAACTAATGACTTTACACGTTGTTGTCAAAAGGGTCAAGTTAGATTGCCTCCTTTACATGAATATCCTAAATATCTACAGAAGCTTCTAACTAACGATGTACCTGAAAGTAAAAACTTTATGAACTGCATTAGATCCTACAATGATTCATTTGCTTTTGCATCTACCGGAGTAAATATCAGGCCGCCAGCTGGCAATGGCCCATACTGCTTTCGCGTATGTGGACAAATATTACATCGCATTGGAACAGTGCACCCTGAAACAAAGCACAAACACAAATTTGCAGAAATATACATCTTAGATCCAGATGACGCAATCTATCAACAAATGAACCTTCCTGAAAACAAACAATGCACGGAGCTTATAATGAGAAACGTCACTAAGGTCATAAACAATCACCCATTAGCGAAGTCTATAAAAATCCTACTTGAGGTTGAAAGAGAGGCCAATACAAAAGCAACCTATGGCTGCCCGGCGGGCACGGGTTCAAAATGCCGGGGGTAGGCGAGAGAAGCGAGCAGTGGGCGGAGCCCCCTTGTCTAAACACTAGCATGGAGAATTGCTTGCATACTAAAGTGACTAACTGCAGGTGGAAGTCTTTATTTATGGTTCCAAGCAGAGTTGTGTTGCAGTTCAACAGTCTATTAGCCAGTGAAAGAGATGGCCAGAAACGGCTCCATAAATTTATGGCCACAATCTCAGGAAGTCTTTCTCCCGTGAGACGGCTTGGGATTTTTTTCCTAAATAAGGAGTGGCATTGCACATGTACTTTGTCACCAAATCTGTAGCAATCAAAAACTTTATGCCTGATTTTTCAGGCTTAGTTAAGATGTATTGCAAGAAAGGACAACAGACCTTGGTTGGAAACAGTAGCTCTTCAACAAAGTAATGTGTTGCCCTGGGATGTAACTCAAAACACAGTTCTCAACAAAAAACATTGCCGGAGGTCCAAGATCACAGCAAACCTGTTGTTTTTCACATGTTCTACAAGGGTGTCTTTGTTGTCAATGAGCAAATGCCGCATGATAGTCTTATAGCATTCATGGGGCATCATATCTTTGATTGCCGGTACAACAAATAGTTCTGACCAGGCATCAAATACAGCACCAACTGTGATAATTGCTGCTTTTCTGAAAAGAATGGAGATAAATGCCATCAACTCAGAGAGGAAGAGGCAAGTTCGTTGTACCATGTACAAGTACCACTAACTTTTACAGGTAGCAAAAATGTACACCAGGTGCTACAGACTCAAATCAAATGTAAGTTTTTATTATAGAATAGTAGTAATAATAGCAGCTCACTAAACAAAAGAGGGAGAACCGGGACTATTAGCCCGCAAACTCTTAATTACAATGCAGCAGTTCTTACCTCTACACAAGCCAAGCAGACACATCAGCTCTCTGTCAATTGGTATTTGGGCTTGGCTTTTTAACTTATTGACAGCAACATGTAAATTGAATGATTTCCTTTTCTTTGGTTATATTCTTGAATAAAAGCACACTTGTGCTTGTGCTGAATGAAAACTATAAGTATATTCACTGCACATTATCATCTTATTATTCAGTGTTGTAGGTTTAGTTTTCTTTAAGTGTGAGCCCATGAACTTACTGGATACAACCTCTGCATGTCTTTACACCTCTTGAGCAACAGTGCTCAACTGCTATGTTGTGCTGTGTAGGATTTAAAATGTATCTGTTACAAATCAAAAACACTAGCTCTTATTAGGGTACTATTATGCTGTGGATTTTAGAGGTTTTATACATACTCGCATACACCAAATCCATCTACACTACCACACTCACTAATTTAGAATTGCCAGTTCACCTAACCTGCATGCCTTTGGGGATAGGAGGGAAAGCCCCACAGCTATAGACAAACAACAATTAACACAAGTCTCTATCTCAATGTTGCTGTCCCACCCTACATAAGAGCTACTCAGCTATACAGTATTCAGTTTGCTAGTGACGCTTCCATTTCTAATAGCAAATGGAAGAATTATTCATAACGCTGAACAGTTTCAGACACTTGCTTAGTTTTGTGTTTTAAAGAAACTAAAGAAAAATTATTGGATGCGGTCATGTAGATCTGTATCTGGAAAGAAAACAGGAAATGACCGTTTTTACGAAAATTCCGATTTGATAATTGCAGTTATACCATATAATCAAATATGTGCCTAGTTTGACTGAATTTGCACAATATTTCAATAACTAATTACATTTTTAAAATGAGTGCTGCAGTTGTTATTTTAACAGAAAAAGGTCAAGCAGAAAGACTTAATTCCAAAGGGGAACTTAAGAAAATAATAAACAAAAAAAAAAACAAACCAAAAAAAAATAAAAAATCACACACACAAAAACACACACCACTCTGGAAGTACCACCACTGAAGTTATGTACAGTGGAACCTCGGTTTGCGAGTAACTTGGTTTACGAGTGTTTTGCAAGACGAGCTAAATTTTTAAATAAATTTTGACTTGATAAACGAGCGAGGACTTGCAATACGAGTAGTATGTATACGCTTTGTCTGCTGAGCATCATGTGATCACAACTGAGATGATGGTTCTTCTCTCTCTCTCGCTGTGGAATTGTGGGCAATCGTCTCCTATTCTCCATCTGAGTCGGCGTGCCTCACTCATATAGTCAACATCCGTACGAGCGTATACGGTTTACTAAAGCATTGTGGGTGTGCGTGCGTGCGGTGACGTGTGAGTCCCCGTCTTGCACCCCAAAACACGAAGCTGATTCTCAGTACTTTAGCGACACCAACTTTATTCAGCTTGAAACAACAACAGTGCAGTTATTTATTGTAGACAGATCTGCCACTCTCCTATACACAGACACTGCGCATTTATAATGTTCCTTGTATCACCAATCAACTGCAGGCATAGCATGCAAAGATAGCATGTCCGCGATCTTTTCGGATTCGCTTTTACGGCGAACTGCTACAGCGCTGGGAGCCTGCTATTGCTTTGGAACGCTCTTCTGCTTTTCGTCCCGTTGGGTGGAGTCCCACAAGAGTTTAGAAACTCACTCACACCAGCCATGATTCTGCTCAAAGGTAAAGTGCAGGTTAATTTGTTTTATGTATTTTTGCTTTATATTTTGTATTAATCATTTTTACATGAATAGTTTTGGTTTGTGGAACGAATCATTCGAGTTTCCATTATTTCTTATGGGGAAATTCACTTTGATATATGAGTGCTTTGGACTGCGAGCACGTTTCTAGAACGAATTATGCTCGCAAACCGAGGTTCCACTGTATTTCAATATAATCTTGTATTCCTTTTGCAAGGAAGAATTTCACTATACTCTGTACAAGTGATAATACTACATGTAAAGTCCAACATGCTACAAACAAACAAGTGAAAAGGAATGCATCATTACATAAAAAAAGTGGAAAAATGTATTTTATTACTTCCAAATATTCTTTTCCTGTTATAAGTAAACCTCTGAAATTGCAGAATGTATTTTCTTAAAACAAAGTGGATGCATTACAAAGACACCACCCTCCAACATTTTGTGAAAAATGCTTCACATACATACACCAATTCAGAGACAAATATATACTGTGATTTTGGGAAATGGTGGACAAAAAAAAAGAAGAAGATTTAGACGCTAAGAGGCTTGTTTTCATTTAAATAGATACTACAAGGAAGAGCAATGCCAATTAACTGGACACAGGAACAAGGATGTACTTAATCATTAAAAGAATCATTTATTCTAGTTCAGGGCAAACATTGGTCTTCTTAAATATGGTTTTAAAATGAAAGTTGAAGTTAAAATTAAAGGTCTTGATGCACATGTTCATGTCTAATGCTCTCAATTGAAACACAGATAGGTAGACATCTGAACCAAAATGATGGTGTGCATCATAATAGTTACATAGCTAGCACTAGGACCGTTTCAACCAAACACACAGAACATTTAGATCAAGGATTAACCAAACAGAATGCATTACACCAAAAAAAAAAAAAAAAAAAAAAAAATCCATCCTTCATGTATACTTTTAGTTAGGTCTGCACTGAAAACTATTTCATAGACATCAGGAGCACATTATTTAAATTTGACCCAATTGTGTAAATTAAAAAAAAAAAAAAAAAAAAAAAAACCCAACACAAACTGACCAACTTCAAGTTGCTCTGCAAATTTCAGGGCATTATCTCCTGTAAATACGGACAAATTAAAATAAGATTTTGCCATCCTAGTTTGAACTATGGTTAAAAACAGATTTTAAAGTGAAATTGAAAACATATTGCAGGGTTTTTTCTTCTTCAACAAAACAATAGCATAGGTTTGCTGTGTGCTTTTTTCTCTTTGTATGGTACCATAATTGATTAACAGTCAAAATTTCCCTAAACCCACTTTCATTCATCCAGAACAGTCTTCCTTTGGCTTAATTTACTTCTGACCAGTGGTAGG
The DNA here is from genome assembly GCF_900747795.2 of Erpetoichthys calabaricus. NCBI lineage: Eukaryota > Metazoa > Chordata > Cladistia > Polypteriformes > Polypteridae > Erpetoichthys > Erpetoichthys calabaricus. The sequence goes on from NC_041401.2 coordinate 169,738,228, forward strand.
AAGCTTGCTTCCTCTTAAAAAGTTTTTGATCCGAAATGGATCACAACCTTAAGTATGCAAGGAACATATATTTTATACACACACACACACACACACACGCCTGTAAAAAACTGCAGGAAGCCACAGAAGAACATTGCATTGAGTGAGGATATATAGTAAAATATGGAATTGGGTCACCAACAATATTATACTGGTGCATCCTGAATTTGTAACAATATGAAAGATTTTTCCATTTATTACATGAAATCAAAAGTAAAAACTGAATCCACTTCCAAGAATACTCGCATCTCAAAAAATACAAACCAACCAACAAATTCTAAATGCAAAAGGTACCTTAACATTTCACAATCACAAAAAATGCATCAGTAATTAAGACAGAAATCACTTCATGCCCACTAATGAGTTGCTTGGATATCAGCAATGGGTTAACTGGATAAACACATTACTGAAGCAAGGAATTTAACATACAGCATTAATGTTACTTCTTAAATAATGAGAAATATATAGACTACCAAGGGTGGAGATATTCTTAACTACTCCCAAAAAAGGCTTGCAATCTTAAATTAATTTCAAATTGATCACCAATACAGCATAAAAAGGGATTGATGCTCAGCCATAAGATTCTACTATTTACCTGTGTTTTTTTGGGCTCTTTGTTCGAACTCTGTTGATTCCCCTTGCGAGACCTTCGCCGCCTGTGTTTGGGACTGTCAGACTTTGTTGCATTTTTACTTCTATCAGGATGGAAAAGACCAACTCGTTTTGTGCATCCCACATTATACCTAAACAAAGAATATTCGTATATTTGAATGCTACTAGCATTTAGTAATCTTCTTATGCACTAAACTTATTTCAGTTGACCACATTTCCTTCTGTTTTACACCACAAGATGTGAGGAGAAAAAAAAAAAAAGACAGCTTTGAAATATAAAGGTAAATACAGAAAATGACAGAACCAAACAGGCAACAAGTCTGAGGTAGGAATGTAAAAGAATTTTTATCAGTTTTTTTATGCTAACATCTGTCCATATCAGAGCAGACCTAATACATTTCAGAACTGGGTTGGCAAGAGTACAAAGTAAAGGTGGGGCGGTTTTTGTTTACATTTTGTCTCCAATAGGTTGGATTACTGCAATTCTCTATTTCTTCGAGTCAGTCACAGTTCCTTATCTCATCTTCAGCTGGTTCAAAATGCAGTTGCCAGGATGTTAACAGATTCCCAAAAAGAGGAAACATATTACTCCTACCTTGACCTCTCTTCAGTGGCTGCCTGTCAGGTTCAGAATAATGCTTTAAGTGCTTCTTTTTGTTTTTAAAGCACTAAAATAATCTGGCTCCTCTGTATATTTCAGATATCTTATCAAATATTCATCCTACAAGGAACGTGGACCATCTTCCCAATTTCTCTCATCAGTGACAACATCTTTCATCATAAGAAAACACGCTCAAGTGTTTTCAGTGGCTGCTCCTAAACTCTGGAATGAGTTACCTTTATTTGTCAGACCTGCTTCGACAATCCTGACATTTGAACCCCATTTAAAAAGGAACAACTTTTTTTCTCTGGCTTTTGAAGACACTGAATAGTGTTTTTGCTTTGCTATGGCTTGAAAGTCACTATGTTCTTTTTAAGCTTCGGGGTGTGGAGACCAAATTGCACTGTGTGTTTGTATAATTTTATTTAGTGTTTTTTATCACAGTTTGTAATTTTGTTTTACTTTGTACGTCATTATGGTGCTGTTTAAAATGTGCTTTAAAAATAATCATAATACAGTATTAATCAAAGTTATTATAAAACTAAGCAAAGCATTAATTATTTGGGGCTAATTGCTTATAGTGCGTGAAATTAAATATCAAGCAGGGTGGGCAACACGTTTATTCCGTAATTGCTGCAAGGAAAAGGGGATAAATAATGTTGAAAAAAGACTGACAACATACCAACAAGAGGAATAACATATCAGATGTGGCCATAACATTAACGAATCCAAAATATGTAACTTATAAAAGGTGTTGCAGTAGAAATTATATTCTGGATACAACAGACTGTTGTGTAATGAAGCAAAATTAGGCAACACAGCACAAATAGCTAAAGGTCACACAAGTGAGCCTGCCACATCCACCTTGGTGGACAGACTCTTCTGTCACTCAAGCAAAACACGGCTACATGGACAACTTCTCCATTAGCATGCAGATATACAGTATAATGCTAGAACTTCTGAGAAGGATGTACATATCATGAGTGCACTCATTTAGTGTATGCCTAACAAACTCCCACACAAATTCTAACACTAAGATATTACGTTTAAAATATATATTCACAATTCTCAACAAAATTACCTGGGGAACAGGCTCAATATCTAAAAAGATAAGACTAGCGCACTAAATTAGAAACACACAGAAGTATTTAAATACATGTTAAAACTACTGGTTGCTACATGTAGTCTTCCTTATGAAGAACATGACACCAACAAGGAGAAAATGTGCCGTTACCTTTTTGCACAAGCCATAGAACAAAACCTCTTGGACCGTTTGAACTTATAAGCAAAATCAACACGACCACATAGTTCACACTTCAGCTTTGGTGCATCCTCCTCCTCTTCTGGATTTTTGACCTCTGCTAAAATAAAATGAAAATTTCAGAAAAATACCTGGGTTTCATTCAGAATACAACATAGGCACTGCAGCTCCGACTAGAGAATCCACAAAGTATACAACATCCTCAGATTTATTCCGTAAGTCACAAGATTTTTTTTTTTTTTTTTTCCACTTCTCTAACTAAAGGATTTTAAATCTGCACTTTACCGATAACAACTTTACTCAGAAATCAAAGTCAAAAAACTGTCAAAATGAGTCACAATTGTGGATTAAAAATCAAATTGAGGTACTTCTGAAATATTTATAACATGCAAACAAAGTTAACCCTTCAATCTGTTATACGGGACTAATAAAGTTAAATGCTACTCTATTATCGCTACCAGTCTATTTTCAAAAATAAAAAACTCCATAAAATGTTACAAATGTATGTCTGTTGTGATAATACTTTAAAGGCTTTAGACTTCTTCCATTCATTTACCTTGTTGTGATGCATTCTCCATTTCTAAGTCAGTAGTGTGTGGTGAATTGTTTGAGGGTTTGTCAGAATCTTGCTGAAGCTTTTGCTTTTTCAAATTGTCAATAAGCAGTGCAGGACGACCCACCTAGGATGACAAATATATATACATAAAACAACACTTTCTCTTTCATTCCTTACTTTTGCTTACTGCAAGAAAAGTCAATTCATTTGTTGAAAACTGTAAGCATGGCATTTGCGTGCAATTTCCTTCATTTAAAAAGGAAAAACTCTGCATATGACGACTACAACTGTGGTTGCCTATATGAAATAAACTATAGGATTAAAAAACACTGGTTTAATGAGATGTAGAAAATGTAACAAAAATGTGGTAATCCCCATAGTGAACTTTTCACAGTAAAATGTGACTGTGAATAAATGTACAACTGTATCAGCTTTACAAAATATTAAAACTGTACCTGCAGACTCTGCTGCTTTAAATAATTAAGAGTGGTACCACAAAATTAAAAATGCCAAAATAATGAAGACATTGCCCAACGTGCCAGTGATGCAGTTAATGAAGTACAAAAAAAACCCCCCACTATGCTGTTAATTGCTGTAGCAGTTCCCTAAGATATGAAAGTCATTTTCTCTATCTGCACTATTCTATCAAGTTTAATATGAAATATCTTTATTACAACATTGTTTAAAGCCCTAAAAAATCCTATCTTGGATCAACTGCACAACATAACTGTACACATCATATACGGATGCATACCATCACCTTAAATGTGGAACACCTGTTTTATTGATACTATTTGCCACACCCAACTCCTTACTGTGCATTTCCAAACACAAGAGACAAATTTAGTAAGACTGAAAATATAATTTATTTCCTAGAAAGTGAATTTACAAAAATAAACCCATACTGTATTTTAGTAAACTTCCATTGCGACTTGCAATGGGAAAAATGTACATCTAGCTAAAATAAAACAGTATGCTACAAATACTATCAGGCAGCAAAGTCTAGCAGCTGATCCCTGGACTGCTACGGTTTTTCACTGCAGTGAAACTAAAAAACAGCAGGTTGAAGACTATACTTGTTAATTCAACTCCTTATCTGTTCCTACACTTACAAGGAGATGATAATGGGAGTTGTTACTTTGACATATTTTTTATGTCTGGTGTGAACAACCATCACCAACTAATTAATACTTTTCCATTCACATTAGCCAATACTCAACATAAATTTGATGTCTTTTTGGAACTCTGTAAAGGAATGATCAACACAAATTCTGTCCACTCTCACCAATAAGAAAAATATAATTAAGCATGGTGTTTGTGTTGAGGCATAACTTTGTTTTTGACCACCAGAAGGCTTGAACAAAAACTGACGATCACAAGACAGAGTCTTCGGAGGATAAAGTTGAAAGGAGAAGGTCAAAGTTTCCGAAAAGTTTAAGTATATTCTCATTTCCCTTAATGTTATGCTAAGATCAAGATGTTTAATATAAAAAGACATTGGCTGCTAGTAATTAACAATCCTATATGGGGGTTAACCACTTGGATAAAAAGAAACATTCTTCAAACTTATAGAAATGTTTAAACCTTCACTTAAACCAACACTTAAGGACAGCAAAACCATGATGCCAGAATGATTGGCAAAATTATGGTTTTGTAGTGACTAACTTTATTAACTTTAAACCACAATGTTGCTGGTTTAGCCCATACCACTGAATCATTTTATGCATGTCAACCACTCTGGGCTGGCAGTGTCACAAATGTAATATAAAAATTGGTCTCTGGAGTTTTGATCTTGTCACCTTGAATAAATACACAAACTTGAACAACTTTTAGATTTTAAGTTATGTTTTTAAGAAATGACAAAAAGGTATTTAGTCTGTTGCAGATGGGTAAACTAGAAGGCTGCACACTGTTCACTCCCCCAGTTCAGAACATTAAAGTCCAAAAATGACAGGCATTGTCAGTGCTTCAAAGCCGCATGTGAACAAAACAGCTGCCTTCGAGTCTGCATGAATTCACTCACTGGAAAAGGCTCAGCTCCTTCCTGAATGACGAAGCCCTCGATGACATGCGTGAGGATCTGAGGTTTGACGATGGCCTGGGGCGGCTTGCTCTCCCCGTTCTGTGGGGTGCTCCCGGGGACCGTGGACGTATTGTTCCCATTTCCTGAGGTCATATTTGGAGCGGGGCCAACACCCAGCTTCCCATTCGCCCTTTCTGGGCCTTTTCCTGGCGAGACAAGAATGGAAAGGATTTCAGTTAATGGAGGGAGGATGGGAGGCACTCCCTTCCGTGACCACCTGCGACCTGGCTTGCGGACAGCATGTAGCAGGCAGCTGCATGCGCGTCGCCGAGTGGGCTGGCCTTGCTGAGGCGCTGCCATTCAAATCCATGGCCTTAAACAAAACAATACAACACTAGCACACGTGAGATGAGGCCAGAGCACACCGGCGTCTAACAAAGGATCTTGGGAGCACCGCGCACAGCTAATAGCCAAGTAAACATAAGCGGCCATACTGGAGTGCGTTTAAATGGACACAGTAAAGCGGACGCTTCCACATAACCACAGCACAGACAGACAGACAGAAGACCGCGCCGCAAAGCAAGCCTGCGGTGTGCCCCCTCAGTCACGAGCGCACGTAAACAGACACGCATACAACTCGTTTGTAACTACGCACGCACGCGCGCCACAACTTTCACTCCACAGACCGTTAGTCATCGAAAAGTCGTCGGACTTACCCGCTGTGGCGCCGGGGGCGGTAAGCAGGTAGTTGGCGGCGGCCCAGCCGTTCGCAGTGAAGGTAAATCCCAGAGCCGCATACATCCAGGGACGTTACGGAGCTGCGCGGCAGAAGCCTTTGTTCCGTTGCGACTTGGAAAGAAATCAGCACTCAGCTGTTAGGCTGCTAAAACGGGACGGGAAAACCTGGACGAAAACCCATTACCACATCTAAAATAAACTGGTAAGCGCAGAAAAAAGAAAGCGAGCACACAATGAAACCACAAAACTTAGCGTTTGTTCACACCCGTTTGATCCTCACCGCCAGCACTAATCCTCTTTGTACGAAGGAACTGAATAGGAAACACGGCGACATCACGATTGGCCCGCTGAGCAACCAATGGCATACAGTGACGCAATTGCCGCACGAAAGAGCATGCGCATAAATCTGCTTTGAGGGCGGAACAAGATAATTCTTTTCTGCCGTGCATGTTTACCAAACTACTTTACTTTCCAAGCTTCAAAGGTTTCAGAAACACTTGGTATCGGCATGTTGTTAAGTTATTTTATTTTTAATGCGTCTGTTACGAAAAGGACATCCTTTCACATTTACGCGCATGCTCTTTGACAGCCTGTTCTTGTCTAGGGTCTGCTTTTCTTAAAATAAAGCTTTGACGACGCGGACACAGACCTCCACATTAAAGCGATTGACAAGTCTGCTTTCAACTAACTACTGCATATTTTGAGGACCTGTTGAGTGTGTGCGTGTGCCTACATGTGTTCGTGTCCCGTCCGGGGTAGGTTCCCGTCTTAAGTTCAATGCTTCCTGGGTAGGCCTCTGCACCCTTGCAGTCCTAAATCTCGCTTTAACAGGTGTTACCGATGAATGTGCGGTCTTCAGAATCTTTAGACACAGGACGAACGTGCTAACTTCACCCAGGAGCACATGGAATGTGAACCCAGATTTAATTTTTCCGAGGTAGCAGCGCTACCACTATGCCGCCCTACTTTAAAGCAATTCACTTTTCAAAATTTTGCATTTGTCTTCCTTTCCCTTGAAACTTAGCTTATTAACATTGTAATTTCCATCCATGTCCTTTCCAGCTTTGCTTCATGCTATGCAGTCATCAGTTATGCCTTAATCCTGTAAATGATCAAATTCCTTACACAGCTTGCCTAAACTTTATCCCCAAAGGCAAGAGACTTTAAGTGAGTTGCAAAATGACGACAGAAAAATTAATGTCTTCTGGATTGTAAAGCAGATGACTAATGAAAAACAGGATGCAGTGGGTGTGAAAATGCCGAAGGGAAAAGCACTACTCATAACAATGGGATCAACAACTCATGAAAGAAGTACATAGAACGGTTGAAGGATAAGGCCAGTAAATGAATTAAAGATGTTGGTTGTGAGAAAACTGGTGGGCCAATTAGTAGGGTCTCTAAACGGAGCCAAAGACTAGGAAAGGCAAAGCAGTGAACATAACTGCAGTGCTGTCAAAAAAAATGGCTCCTAATATCTGACCGACTACAATGTGTTAAAACGCAGGATTTTAGAACTTGAAAAATATGGGTGATCATTCTAGTGTAAAAGGTTTTAGACTGGGGTGTTGAACTTAATGAGCCAAATGTGTGACAGGTAATGAAAATGAGTACATTAGAATATAATGAAATTCGTCTCAGTTGCATGTCTGTGAAAGGTCAACAGATACACATGGAGCAAGAAGGAGGCTATGGCTACAACACACGGTTTAAGGGAATGATTGGCCTTTCGGTTGTCCATAAACCCAAGACACATTTTGATAGATGTAGCATAAAACCAGAACATTTGATAAAAAAACATGTCAACGTTTACATTAAGCACTTAGGAAGTGCCCCTCCTTTAACCGCCACCTTATCATGGTGGAGGGGTTTGCGTGTCCCAATGATCCTAGGAGCTCTGTTGTCCGGGGCTTTATGCCCCTGGTAGGGCCACCCAAGGCAAACTGGTCCTAGGTGAGGGATGAGACAAAGAGTGGTTAAACAAACCTCCTATGATGAATGAAAACTTTGGACGGCATTTTCCCTTGTCCGGACGCGGGTCACCGGGGCCCCCCTCTGGTGCCAGGCCTGGAGGTGGGGCTCGATGGCGAGCGCCTGGTGGCCGGGCCTGCACCCATGGGGCTCGGCCGGGCATAGCCCGAAGAGGCAACGTGGGTCCCCCTTCCCATGGGCTCACCACCTATGGGAGGGGCCAAGGAGGTCGGGTGCAGTGTGAGTTGGGTGGTGGCCGAAGGCAGGGACCTTGGCGGTCCGATCCTCGGCTACAGAAGCTGGCTCTTGGGATGTGGAATGTCACCTCTCTGAAGGGGAAGGAACCTGAGCTAGTGCGCAAGGTTGAGAGGTTCCGGCTAGATATAGTCGGACTCACCTCAATGCACACCTTGGACTCTGGAACCAATCTCCTTAAGAGGGGCTGGACTCTCTACCATTCTGGAGTTGTCCCCGGTGAGAGGCGCCGAGCGGGTGTGGGTATACTTATTGCCCCCCAACTTGGAGCCTTTTCATTGGGGTTTACCCTGGTGGACGAGAGGGTAGCCTCCCTCCGCCTTCGGGTAGGGGGATGGGTCCTAACTGTTGTTTGTGCGTATGCACCGAACAGCAGTTCGGAGTACCCACCTTTTTTTGGAGTCCCTGGAGGGGGTGCTAGCGGGCATACCTTCTGGGGACTCCCTCGTTCTGCTGGGAGACTTCAATGCTCACATGGGCAATGACAGTGAGACCTGGAAGGGCGTGATTAGGAGGAATGTCCCCCCCGATCTGAACCTGAGCAGTGTATTGTTATTGGACTTCTGTGCTCGTCACGGATTGTCCATAACGAACACCATGTTCAAGCATAGGGGTGTTCATATGTGCACTTGACACCAGGACAACCTAGGCCTCAGTTCGATGATCGACTTTGTGGTTGTGTCATCGGACTTCCGGCCACATGTCTTGGACACTCGGGTGAAGAGAGGGGCGGAGCTGTCAACTGATCACCACCTGGTGGTGAGTTGGCTTTGATGGTGGGGGAGGATGCCGGTCAGGCCTGGTAGGCCTAAACGTGTTGTGAGGGTCTGCTGGGAACGTCTGGCAGAGCCCCCTGTCAGAAGCAGCTTCAATTCCCACCTCCGGCAGAACTTCAACCACATCCCGAGGGAGATGGGGGACATAGAGGCACGGAACATGGCTCATTCGGACTCAATTGTTGAGGCAGCTGACCGGAGCTGTGGCCGTAAGGTGGTCGGTGCCTGTCGTGGCGGCAATCCCCGAACCCGTTGGTGGACACCGGCGGTGAGGGATGCCGTCAAGCTGAAGAAGGAGTCCCACAGGACCCTTTTGTCCTGTGGGACTCTGGAGGCAGCTGATAGGTACCGGCAGGCCAAGCGGAATGCGGCTTTGGTGATTGCTGAGGCAAAAACTCGGGCGTGGGAGGAGTTTGGGGAGGCCATGGAGAATGACTTTCGGACGGCTTCAAGGAGATTCTGGTCCACCATCTGGCGTCTCAGGAAGGGGAAGCAGTGCAGTGTCAACACTGTATATGGTGGGGATGGTGCGCTGCTGACCTCGACTCGGGACATTGTGAGTCGGTGGGGGGAGTACTTCGAAGACCTCCTCAATCCCTCTAACATGCCTTCCAATGAGGAAGCAGAGCCTGGGGACTCAGAGGTGGGCTCCCCCATCTCTGGGACTAAGGTCACCGAGGTGGTCAAAAAACTCCTTGGTGGCAGGGCCCCGGGGGTGAATGAGATACGCCCAGAGTTCCTCAAGGCTCTGGATGTTGTAGGACTGTCTTTGTTGACACGCCTCTTCAACATCGCATGGACATCAGGGACAGTGCCTCTGGATTGGCAGACCGGGGTGGTGGTCCCCCTCTTTAAGAAAGGGGACCGGAGGGTGTGTTCCAACTACAGAGGGATCACACTCCTCAGCCTCCCTGGAAAAGTCTATTCGGGGGTCCTGGAGAGGAGGGTTCGTCGGATAGTTGAGCCTCAGATTCAGGAGGAACAGTGTGGTTTTCGTCCTTGTCGCGGAACAGTGGACCAGCTCTACACCCTTAGCAGGGTCCTGGAGTGTGCATGGGAGTTTGCCCAACCAGTCTACATGTGTTTTGTGGACTTGGAAAAGGCATTCGACCATGTCCCTCGGGGAATCCTGTGGGGGGTACCGGACCCCCTGATAAGGGCTGTTCGGTCCCTGTACGATCAGTGCCAGAGCTTGGTCCGCATTGCCAGCAGTAAGTCGAACCCGTTTCCAGTGAGAGTTGGACTCCGCCAGGGCTGCCCTTTGTCACCGATTCTGTTCATAACTTTTATGGACAGAATTTCTAGGCGCAGCCAGGTCATTGAGCGGGTCCAGTTTGGTGGACTCAGGATTGGGTCACTGCTTTTTGCAGATGATGTTGTCCTGTTTGCCTCATCAGGCCATGATCTTCAGCTCTCTCTGGATCAGTTCGCGGCCGAGTGTGAAGCGGCTGGGATGGGAATCAGCACCTCCAAATCCGAGACCATGGTCCTCAGCCGGAAAAGGGTGGAGTGCCCTCTCAGGGTTGGTAGTGAGATCCTGCCCCAAGTGGAGGAGTTCAAGTATCTCGGGGTCTTGTTCACGAGTGAGGGAAGAATGGAGCGTGAGATCGACAGGCAGATTGGTGCGGCATCCGCAGTAAGGCGGGCTCTGCATCGGTCTGTCGTGGTGAAAAAGGAGCTGAGCCGCAAGGCGAAGCTCTCAATTTACCAGTCGATCTATGTTCCTACCCTCACCTATGGTCATGAGCTATGGGTAGTGACTGAAAGAACGAGATTGCGAATACAAGCAGCTAAAATGAGTTTCCTCCGCAGGGTGTCTGGGCTTTCCCTTAAAGATAGGGTGAGAAGCTCAGTCATCCGGGAGGGGCTCAGAGTAGAGCCGCTGCTCCTCCGCATCGAGAGGAGTCAGATGAGGTGGCTCACCTCCTGGACGCCTCCCTGGTGAGGTGTTCCGGGCACGTCTAACCGGGAGGAGGCCCCGGGGAAGACCCAGGACACGCTGGAGGGACTATGTCTCTCGGCTGGCCTGGGAACGCCTTGGGATTCTCCCAGAAGAGCTAGAAGAAGTAGCCGGGGAGAGGGAAGTCTGGTCATCTTTGCTCAAGCTGCTGCCCCCGCGACCCGACCTTGGATAAGCGGAAGAGGATTGATGGACGATCTTAGGAAGTGAGACAGAAACACTAACCACTGCACCACCACACAGGATATCTCTTATATATATTTCTCTTCTGGTTCGTCCTGCTTCCACTTCAAAACCAGTCCCGCCCACACGCAGCTGACACGGCATTTTTCGATTCCTATTCGTCCTCTTCCATGTCATGCACTATACTGGCCTGCTGAGTGTAATACATCCAGCAAGTACTTGAGGTGCTGCCACAACGGTAAAGTAGCTTTACCACCTTTGCGGGAGCCACCTGTGTCTTTACAACTGCTTCTTACACAGCAAACATCAGAAACTAAAAATGATCGTGAACATATTCAAGAATACAACTCTTCTCTAGCGTTTGCTTCCATGGCTGCACAGATAACTCAACCTCCTGGCCACGGACCATACGGTTTTAAAATACACGGGCAAATTTATCACCAAATCTCTCCACTATACACTACCACTTCTACCTCTCCAGGATACGGACAGTTGTATGTTTTTGACACAGCGCAAGCTACTGAAGTACGCTTAAAAAATAAAGCAAACTCTGCATGCAGCAAAAATGTACTTCTCCAGCTAGATTCCATGCTCAGAACCATCAACCCCTTCACTAAATCATACAAACACATGCATGAAATCGCTCAGTCCAATCCAACAGCATCTGAACGAATGGTTTTCAAGGAAAACCCTAGGCAGGATTTACGACGATACAATGCCCCAACATGTCACAGCGATGTTGCAGCGATTTTCCTTGGAGAAGACGGCGAAACGCCTGCCGAAAGGGACATTTGCATCTATCCCATAGGCAACTCCTGTAAACAGATTTCCACGCTCAATATGAATTGCAATCCTATGGTTTACCCACTTTTATTTCCTTACGGAGACATTGGCTGGCACAAAGATTTACAACATGTTCCCGATAAAAACCGGTAAGCGAATAAGGCTTACTCAATGCCAATTTTGCACGTACAGATTAGCAATGAGGAATACATTTAGTATTTTGCACTCCAGCGGCAAACTATTCCAACAGTACATCGTAGATGCGTATGTTAAAACAGAAGGCGCACGTCTCAACTATCTCAGATTACGTCAACAAGATCTGCGCGTGGAACTATCAGACGCACTGCAAGCAAACGCTGAAAATGACAATATACGTGTAGGTAAAATGATCATATTACTGTCCACATTTCCAGGAAGTCCAAGATACATGCAACAAAACTATTAGGATGCCATGGCCATAGTATGTAAATTCGGAAAACCTGATTTATTTATCACTTTCACATGTAATCCTGCTTGGCCGGAAATTCTACATGCACACTGTGTCTTTCAAGAAGTATTTATTTCTTCTTGATTTCTGAATTCCTTTCTCACCGTTTTCTGTTCCTATTCTTACACCGCCATATGCTACGGCGGGCGTCGGCTTGTTTTAAAGTAATAAAAAAAATGTCCTTGCTGAACAGATTTTCCAGGTAAATATATTTCACTTTCTTTTTCTTGGACATCTTTAATATGTTCCATCTGTCAGTACTTTGTTTAAAAATGTTTGTAGTTAATTGCATGGCAGAGAAACTCTGGCCAGTACTTTTAGCAGCATAGTCTTCCTGTTAAACATTTACAGCAAACTTGTCCTTGAAATGGTTTGTAGTTTGCCCTGATTAAATAAAAGTTTGCAGTTGATGGACCTCATCCTAATTTATTTGATTTAATTTTCTTGCCTAGTGAATGCTAGTCTAATACAGATGTCCAGATTACCTGGGCACTCTTGGCTTTATTTAATATGCATATCTTTATCAAGTTAGGTGGCATAGTGGTTAATTCAGCTGCTTCATGGATCTACAATGCACATTCAAATTCAGTATCAAGACTTTAGGGTGTATGGTGTGTGTATTTTTCTATGAGAATGCTGGTTTCCTCCCACCACTTAAAGATGTGCATAGCTGGTTAATTGGGGACTCTAATTTGGTCCAGTGTGGGTATCTTTTGAGTTGAGTTGGTGTTTCCTGTTGCTTCCTGTTTTATGTATGATTCTGGCAAGATAGGATATGAGAATTGTATAATACCCTGTTTGGGATTATTAATTTGCCATTTCCTTAATACTAATAAACCATCACACATATATTTGTTAGCATACAGTATAGCACTTCTGCTCACTTCAAGTCCACTAAAGAAGTGTTGAGAAGGAAATGTTCATTGTAAGAAATATGATACACCTCCAAATAGACATCTAGCAAAAGCTAGTAGAATCAGAAATCTCTCCCTTGCACAATGCAGATGTCTGAAAGAAATCATTATAGCAAAAAAACACCTGCCTGTGTTGCATATGTTGTTTGTGGCATATTTTGAAAAAGTATACCCAATAGAACAGTTGTCTCATCTTATTTAAGGTTATCTCTGCAACATCAATAATCAATATTGTCCTCATCGGTCAGTCAGCAATGCTTTTCAATATGTTTTGCTCCTTTTTTTGGTTTTAGAGTAACACAGAGAATAACAATGTTGCAATCTCACTAAACCAGGAGTGCTCAGTCCTGGCCCCACAGGACTGCAATGGCAACAGGCTTTCATTCCAGCAAATTCATTTTTAAAATTGAACTTCCATTTCAATTAAATAATCATTTGTTTAACTGTTTGTTCCTTTTACTGTGTCAATCAAAAAATTCCCAAAAGGGTTTTAATTTCCCTTTAACAAGAATGACAGTTTTCTTGAAATATCTTGGTTATCTGCTTGGTAATAATCAAGCAAATACTATATGTTTAGTAATTCAGTAACAGTATGGGTTACTGCTTTTAATTAAACACTTCATTTGATAATGTCACACTTTTCTGAATACATTCTACATTTAGTAGGCTGAAGTAACATATACATTTTTTATTTTTATAATTCACTTTTTTTAAGGCATGCTTCTTTTACTTTTATTCAGAAAGCAACTATTAGCAGAGTGCAGGCAGAAGTGAGCAACTATTTCAAAGTACAACTTACATTTTTTGACCATTAGTAAACAAGAGGTTAAACACCAAGGCATTTCAAAATTACTTACCCAAAACCATTTACAGTTTTTCTGGGTTACAGAGAGTCAGAGTATCCTCACAGCACTGGGTACAAGTTAAGAACTGACCATTGATGGGATACCAGATCACTCAGATGGGGACAATTTAGACATTTAGGTTACAATGGCTTTGCCCAGGTTGGGATTAAATCTTGAGATTCTGAAGCTATTAGGCAGCAGAGCAAATAGCTGCCGTTAGGTGCCCCACCATTTCAAAATAACGAAAAAGAAAAATCTAGTCATATTTGACTTGGTTATGCAAGAAGAAAAAGGAATACAGCTGTGGTTTATCTGCCAATTTTATACGACTCAAACCCAGTTTCTTAGGCAAAGAGTGTATTTCTTTTTCTCTCCTCCTCAAGTAGCAAAAAGATAAGTTCAATTTGATTCTCGAATTGCAAATGAGTTGCACATTTGTATTTGGGTATTGCTAAAAATAAACAAAATTCAGAAATCTGGAGTACCCGTCAGATGTCATGCTTCATTTCAATTTCAGAGGATGCCTGTGTACACGTTAGAGAAATAAAACCCAAGAAGCATCCACTGGCATGGCTGAGAAGGGATTCAAGGGATCATATAATACAGTATTGCTGAAAAATGAAAAGGGTAAGAAAATGCACTCTTTTGTCCTTGTGCATTTTTACATGTGAATATATGTAGACCACTATAGGTGTGCACTGGAGTAATCATGTAATGTGTGTAAACCCCCATTACTTTGTACATTTGTAACACTAACTGTATGCATGTACAAATGCAGTGATTGGATATGGAACTCACTCAAATGCAAGTATGACTTTCAGACAAATAATCAGATGTAAAAAATAAATCAGAAATGTGTTTTTAGCCTAGAGATTAAATTCAACCTTATTTTATAGGGTTAAATGATAATTAACAGAGATTACAGTAGAAAGTGATTTTACCCAAGAAAATTATCTGTATGATTTTAAAAGCTTATTAATGACTCAAACTAACTGAAAATGTTGAAGGCAATAGCTTCATGTTACTCAAAGGTGACAAAAATAAAAACCATTACAAAACAAGTTTGATGCCACTACAGTCTTGTAATGAAGATTTTTTTAAAATCACTGTCTTGTAAGTAGATGTGCAGTATACAGTATATATCCCTTCATTTTGGAAATCTGGTTAATCCATTACAGAGGTCAAAGGGGTTCTGCGCCATTTCCAACAAAATGCTGCACTCATTAGTGGAAAAAGTGACATTAGCCTCAGTATGGCTAATGCTTTAGCAATCAGGTATTTAAAAGGCAATGATTCCCAGACAAGAGGTGGGCTGTAATTAAAGACAGAAAGCAAGAAAGTTGACTAAAGACAAAGGGTCCCTGACTCTGATGCATGCAGATTAATTTGCTGTCATGAGCTTTATCTTGTTTTAGTAGAAGCAATTCTTAATTTCCATCACCATGTGCCCAACAATAGTGTATCTGGTAAACTGGAATGGTCATAAGTAATTTTTAAAACAATTTAAAGGGGATGGTTAAACAGTCTAGAGATTCCCCGATCATGTTTTTCGGGGCCAGTACTAATCACTGATATGTTATTGGATTGGCCGATTCCATTACTTTTTGTCTTCTTTGTCTCTTTGAAAAACTTTTTACATTGTGCTTATGCATAACTAGACACACAGAGGCATTGTGTTCTATATTAAAGTATTAACTTTAGTATTTGTATAATCAAACTATATACCACAAGCGTTACCTGTTCTTTTTTTAACAAAATTAAATTCTGTAGTCTTGTTGTTCAGTGACCATACAAATACTAAAATAAAGTTCCCTTACAATACGTACATTATCCAATATATAGAGAAAATATTTATCCATAATACATATGGTATTAAAGAAAATAAAATGCTTCTCATAATTATAAGCTGTCATGTTGTTTAATTTCTTCTGTAATGTTACTTATCTTACCTAAAGCTTAATTAAAAAATATAGTTTTCGCAGTTTCTCTGAAAAAATATACATACATTCTCACACATTGATTCAATGAACTGATACTAGCAGCTGAACAGTACTTAAATGTAAACATATATGCACTTACAGGTTTTAATCATTTTTAGTTATTAATTTCACTACAGCATTTCTGCTGTTAAAATACACATTTGCTATAGTTATAGTTTTTTTTGGTTTGTTTTTCCAGTATACCTGATAGTCATTCCTAATTCTTGAGGTGTAATTATAAATATGGATTACCATTTCAATTATATACTTGTTTTTTACCAAAACATATATATATACTGTATATCGGGATGTCCTTCTGATGAAAGGACCGGGGTAGAGGACATGTCCACAGCAATACCTCCCCCGGAACATGAAAGGGCAACCCCCCTGGATTGCATCAGAGCCATGGGCTTGGAGCTTGGAAGCTCAACCCTGCTGGGGCCCGTGGTCACCGTCAGGGGGAGCCTGGACAGTTCCGCAGCCCTGGACTGCAACACTTCCACCACACCCGGAAGTGCTGCCAGATGAAGATCAGAGAGTACCTGGAGCACTTCCGGGTGCACTATAAAAGAGGCCACCTCACATCGTTCAAGGAGCCAGAGTCTGGACGTCGAGGACAATGCTTGCTGGGAGAGGAGTGGAGGCGGCAGAGAAGAGAAAGAGAAGAAAAGAGAGAGAAGGAACTGAGCTTATTTGTTGGTGATTTGTGCACTGTGTGCTAAAAAGGAATAAAAAGTGTGCTATTTTTTCACTTGTGTGGTCTGCCTGTCTGTGTCCGGGTTCAGGGAGCAGTATGGCTCCCGTTATTTTCCACAGTATATACTGTATGACACACCCAAGCAAATAATAAACACAATACAAACTTAAAAAAAGTCAAAAATCTATTCAATGTTCATAAGATGTTTATCAAGAAGATAAAAGGCTAACATGCTTACCAAGTTTACAAGTAAAATACTGTAGACAAATTTTTTTGTTAAGCTAACAAGCTTATTGTTTACTAAGCAGCAATTTCAAATTCTTCTTTACCTTTCCTTATTCTAATTGAAAATGTCATCTGCTATACTTAACACAAGCTCGCTCACTATCCAAACTCAGACAAGCAATGTATGTTTTAATTAAAGGACAAAATTAAAAGGTCTCAATTCATCAAAGTAGCTTTTCTTGCCATTTGTCTAACTGCATAGGACAACACCTACAATTTGTTTTTCTCAGTTTATTACTCCACCTTCTTTAATGTAAAGTCTAACATTCAAATTTCCTTTCTCTCTGGTAAAGTCTGCTTTACTGCTCCTGTTACAGGAAGTTCACAGCAAAAAGTGATGTGCACTAGCTCAACCACCATAATACCTTGCATAAAGTACCACTACAACTAAATTAGTGTAAAGTTTAGTAATCACCAGTCGAGTCTTTCGTAGTGAAAATTGTCCTGTTTAGATAAGTGGCAGATCGAATGGAGCATTACTAAGTCAAGCAAAAAAATATAGACAAGTTGAAATGGATAAACATAAAGCATTGGATAACAATGTGAACATAACAAGAGGCAGTGTGAGTTCTGCTGATAACTTGTTATTCTTCTTTTTACACATAAAAATAAGAACTATTCACTGTTGAACATGAAACAAAAATACACCATCTTTAAAAACACATAACTGAAAAGAAGCTTAGAGAGTCCTGCACCTCAGGTGTATTTACTGCAGAAATTTCCAACTCCATCTTTTACATGACAGAGTGTTTCTGGCTTTTAATACAGCCAGATATATGAACAGTATCACCTCCCATTCAAAAGTGATGCATGTTAGAGAAATTGTCCTGTTTTTGTTCAAATCTTGCTTCCTTCTCAGTGATACTGGGATAGATCCTGGCTAACTCTTTATTAGAATTAATAAACTCAGTAAATAGATGAACAGTACTTCCCAACATAACGGATATATAAAGAGGGAAAACATACAACATGGGTATTATTAACAGTTTGAGTGGTGAAGTGCAAATTTTTGCTATAAAAGGAATATATTAGAAAACTAAATGTAATTACCTCCCCCATACCACTACAAAAGTTTTTGTAACATCAAGAAAATGACGGTATTGGCAGTGCTTAATTTTTCTAATTCTTAGGCAAGTGCCATAATACTCTAAACAAAGGTGCACTAATTTATAAATGACAAAGTGTAATCTCTCAGAGTTTTTGTTCCTGAGGGTTATCCAATCTATGTTTCTTTTTTTTTGTTCCCTTTAGTCATTTAATTTACTCTTCTAAGAGTTCTAATATGCTGCTTCAACGTCATAAGTGCTTAAGTCACAAAATGTTTTACATCTAAAAAACTTCTCATCGGCAGAAAGGATTTTACATGTCTTTTCTACACTAGAGACGAAAGATCTCATTGGACAGTACCAAAGAGCTGATTAAAAGTAAGAGAAAGGCACTGTGTGGCAGAGGGGGATTTACCATATTTTAAAGCTTTCACCTCGGGGCGCCAAGATTGTAAACTAGTAAACCTTCTAGGGACCCTGCAGCTAAATGTGGTAAAAGAGGCTTTATGTGGATTAAAGGAGGATTAAGGAGCTGGGGTCAGCCAGTGCATTGTTTATGTAATTCATTTTAATTGGCAGAAGTCTAGTGGGGTCACCATGGGGAACTGGAGCAGCCAGCTCACAACTGTCAGCAGTTATTCTCTCATTTGCTTCAGGACACCAAGTAGAGCTGAAGGCTGGCATCATCCTGTGCATGCAAAAAAAAAATGTCTTTCAAGATTGAGCAGGATCTCTGCTAGCACTGCCTTGTGCAATACAAGGTTATAGATCTCACAGGTACGGGAAATCAAAGAATGCAGAAATAAAAGAAGTACTTTTGGCACCAGAGAGAAAGATGTAAAATTTCTGCAGCTCTTTAGTTAATCGTTGAAAATTAAAATTAATTTCAAGGTAAGCAAACACTTCCTGCCTTAGTTCAGCATTCCTAGAGAGCAGAAACGGGTTTGGTGGAAAAACCAAAGGGTGGGGCAGGAAGAAACAACTCCACAACCACCCCCCCCTGCAATAACCTGTATTTGGAAATACAAAGCAAACATTTTAGGAGCACACATTCTCATTTTGCAAGTACTAAAGCAGAAATGAATGAGCCTACCAGATTACCATACATCCTAAAAGGCAGAAAGTCACCGTCCACAAAAGCTAGTGCATTCACCTTGCTTCCTTTCCTGGTACATCAACGGCAGAAGCCCCATAATCCATTTGACTAATTTGAGTCAATGCTGTCATGGACTTATCAGGGAACGAACAGGACAATAGGCTCTGGACGATGACAGATTTACCCTTCCGCTTGAAGGGAGATGAGAACAGAGAAGCCTTTTTTGTCAGCTGTCTGGCAGCCGTTCAGAAGCTGGGGGTGCAGGCCAAGGCTCAAAGCTCTGTGAGTAGGTCAATGAAAGGCATAGCTTGTGCTCTTCTGTGCATAAAAGCACTGCATCATCATCATCACAGTCAACACTGATACTCTGAAGCAATTTTATCATGTCCATGAGTCAGAGCTGCTTTGATGATAAAAAGCATTATATAGAGACTCAATGGGAGGTGAAGCGGTGAGAGGCTTCAATGTCCAGTTAAGTTATATAACCAATAATAATTAGACATTGATTGTGTGACCCTGCTTAGGAAAACAGGTTTAGGACGGTGGCGGAATGGATGATTCACTTAAAAATATGACACCATCTTATCATGATGAGTGTATTTGTTATTTTACAAATAAGTTACAATACATGTTTTAGTAATCACCATGCTGGACAGTACTGTGGTAGTGTTTAGCACTGCTGCGTCAGTGTTCCCAATCCCAGATGAAAGCACTGCCTGAGGAAAGTTTATACATTCTCTCTGTGTACTGTATGTGATCAGTTTTCTCCAGGTTGTCTAACTTTCCTCAAAAATCCAAAAGACTTGCAGGTTAGGCTAATGAGGCACAATGAGCCAGTGTGAATGAATATAATCTACAATGTTCAACATTTTATTCAGGGCTGTTTTCTACATTTCCTCTATTGTTGTGAGACAGGCGCCAGTTCCTAGTGAATCTAAACCAGGTAAGCAGGCCAGAAAATGGATGGATTTACATTTACATTTTAAATTAAAATGTGTACCTTTTTACAATGACTAAGCAAACTTTGTTGCCAGAGTTCTCATTTCCTCACAACAAATGTGGAAGATTAAGGATATGAAAAATCAGCAGTAAGATAAGCATACGACAGAGCTTTATAGGAATACTTAAGCAATCTTGAACATGTTTCTTCTTAGGTAATTACGAACCTGGGAAATTCAAAGTGACTGGAGACTAAGCTTTATATACAGTATGTATGGTTATATATAAAAAAAAAGGAGGAGACTTGGCCAGCACCCTTGGAAACTACAAGCCAGTTTGCTTAACATTAGAACTTTGTAAAATACTTCAAGCAAATGTAAAAGAAGAGGGAGAGGGAGATGTAGCTAACTTATCCCAGTGTGGAAACTAACAGTGCATGCTGCAACAGGGGAGATCTGGTTTTAACTAATTTTACAGGAACATTACAAGGAAGCAATCAAAACATTTGATAGCAATCCTACAGTGACATTATACTCCTTGATTTTTGAAAAACATTTGCTTCTACGCCTAGCAAAAGTTTAACAGGTAGGGATTCAGGGTATAGTGAGCAAAATTGGTTTGATACAGAAAACTGCAAAGTTTGCCTCTCTCTCTTTTTCTGTGTAGCTTCATCTGAGGACCATGGTTAGCTAATACACCATAAAGCATGCATGTTAGGTTAACTGGCAATTCTAAACAGGCCCTGTATGAACATATGGGTACAAGCAAAGTGTGCTTTGTGATTGGGATTGTCTTCAGCTCCTGCTTTGCTCCATGTTTCCCTGCATATTGCAATATAGGACATACCGTATTGCCTCTTCTGTACTGCATTGGACGAAAGGTGGGAACCAGCACTAGATTAGACTCTAAACCATTGCAGGGCAAAAATTCCATATTCAGCTGTACTTGGCCGATTTAGAGTCACCAGTTCAGTTGGAGAAACTGAAGAAAACCCGCTTGGAATTGTAAGAATGTGCCAACTCCAAAGAGTCTATAATTGGGCCAGGATTTGAGTCTCCATCCCCAGGATGTCTGCAGGTTCACCCTGTATCTATATGAGTTTTATCCACAGTTACTGTAGTATTTCCCTGACATCCTAAAAATGTGAATGCTATGTTGACTGGTGAAATTAAACTGACCCAATGTGAATGAGAATGGGTGCACTTGTGAGTGTACCATATGACGGACTGGTGCTTTATCCTGGCTTTAGTCCAATCTTGCTTCAGGATAGGGTCATCCCCCTCCTTCTGATTAAATTGGAGCAGGTAGTGGATGAATGCATGTAAGTATGTATACAGGCAGTCCCCGGGTTACGTACGAGATAGGGACTGTATGTTTGTACTTAAGATGAATTTGTATGTAAGTCGGAACAGGTACATTACTTTAATAAATGTTATTGTTGACCGACTGTAACCAAGTGCTCTGTCAATGAATGATGGAGTTTCACCTCTTTTTGACCTTTTTATTATTTCTACTTTATTTTCAATGATAGATAGATAGATAGATAGATAGATAGATAGATAGATAGATAGATAGATAGATAGATAGATAGATAGATAGATAGATAGATAGATAGATAGATAGATAGATACTTTATTAATCCCAATGGGAAATTCACATTCTTCAGCAGCAGCATACTGATACAATAAATAATATTAAATTAAAGAATGATAATAATACAGGTGAAAAAAACAGACAATAACTATGTATAATGTTAAATATTAACGTTTACCCCCCCTGGTGGAAATGGTGATGGTTTTTCTCTTCTTTACTGTAGCACCAGCACTTGCATCAGATTTGTGTTTCAGAGACATTCTTGAAGGGTGAAGACAAAAAGTTAAGATGAGCTCTTCTGTACAGCACTGTACACGCTATCACAGCAGATTAGGCACCAGTCGTCAACACGTCTGATGTATAGGGTGGTCCAGATCTAATTATGCAATTTTCATTACGCTATAACTTATTCAGTTTATTATATAGAAAATCACCCAAAAAATCCCGGACCATCGAGAAGTGTGTGAACTGACGACACAAAGAATCGTCTTCTCGCTGAACTGGAATTGTCCCCGCATAAATCAAAGTCATCCAGACGATCTGGATCTGCAGAATTAGAGCTGGACCACCCTGTACTGACAAGAGACAACTTCCTGCTATGTGCGTAACAGCACAAGCAGGCTTGCTATTGAGAATGAATGGGGGCAGCGAGGGGCGGTTCATCACCAGCCCACATCACAGTCACCTCCACTACAGTATGCTGCCTGCAGTGTTCTGCCGCACCACCGCCCCCATTCAACACGCAACCATCTGAGGCACACTACAATGCTAAAGTTCACCCTCAATGGCCTCCGTTCAGCCACAACAGGGTCACCACTTGCAGCGGGGGGCGGGCAGTGAAACTGCTTGCCGCCGGGAGCCGCCTGATGGACATTACACTGCGCGAGCAGCGAAATCGACCCCCTCCATGCTCCGTCCAGCCACCACTTGCAGTGTTCCCAAGCCGAAGATGACGGAGCGGCAGTTATTGAGGTGCATGCGTCCCAGCTGCAGCCCCGTTCGTATGTTGTAGGTTGGGTGTCCGTAACCTGGGGACTACCTGTACTGTATTCCTATAAAGCACTATACATGGTGGGATGACATTGTGGCAGTGATAAGCAGTGCTGCTTCGTGTATTGTATTTGTATTCCAGGGCCATTTGTTTGGATTTTGTACATTTTCCTAGGTTTGGGCAAGTCTGCAGGTTTCCTTAGGTAATCCAGTTTTGCTCCCACATCCCCAAAGATGCATATACAGGTTAAATGACATCTCTAAATTGGACCAGTATGAATGCAGGTGTGAGTGCAAATTTGTCTTGGGATGGACTGGTGCTGTGTCTTTGTTTGCCTCTTGCACAGCACCTAGTGCTGCCAGGTAGGCTCCTCTCCCTGGAATCCCAACTTGCATATCGGAATTCCTAGTAGATTTATAACTGTTCATTACTTGACAGCGCAGAGAAGACATTAATGCAAACAGGATGCTGACTTATGCAATATCCACAGAGCATGTGTTCAAGTCAAATATACACTACCGGTCAAAAGTTTTAGAACACGTCAGCCTTTTCAGTTTTTATGGAAATGTGCGCAGTTTAATGTCTTAATGTGTCATGAAATAAAGGCATAGAACAAATAAACAATGGCAAATAAAAAAAATAAGTCAAGCAATCATTAAGTGTGTAGATTCATCAACGTCTACCTTTTGCTGATATAACACCCAAACTGAAGTTTCCCTTTTGATTCAGAATGCCAGTCACTCTGTGCAAGTCACCAATTCTGTCTCCAGCAAAAGAACCCCAGACCATCACATTTCCTCCTTCATGTCACACATGGAGGAACAATTCTTTCACCAACGTGACAGCATACAAACACCTTATGTGATGAACCAAAGATTTCAAATATTGATTCATCGACCCATAAGACTTTCTTCCAGTCTGCAATAGTCCACAGCCAGTATTACAAGGACCTACAGTATTTTGTCCTTTAAGGAATGGCTTTCTTACTCTCACTCTCCCTGTCAAACCTGCAGCACAAAGTCTCCTCTTCACAGTAGAAACTGAGACTTGCTTTTTTCAATCTGCACTGTTAAGCTGTGCTTGAAGCTGTTGTGCTGCGAGGTGTCTATCAAGCAAGCTGCTGACCCCCAGAAACGTGTCTTCTGATTGGGTTGTGACTTTGGGTTGGCCAGATCTCTTCCTATCAGAGTTTCTTCCAGTTTCCAATTGCCTTTGGATTGTGTAGGACACCACTGTACTCACTGACACTTGGATTTCTTTTTTTTTTTTTTGCAATTTCTCTAAATGAAAGGTCTATACTTCAAAGGGTAATAATGTTCTGTCTCATTACATTTGTTAATTGTTGTTTTCTTACCATTATCACTTTCTACAATGTAATAATTGTCCAAGTGGTACTTTAGAGGGTATAGTTACACAGTATATTCCAACTCTGCTTTAAGACAGACAGAGGGTTTTTAAGTAATCAACAAAAGTTGGGATACCTGTGCAAATTGTTTGCTTCAACTTGCAAGGCCTAATTTACTTTAACTGCTGTAGAACATTTGTAGATTGTAACCTATTAGTTGTTACCTGAAAAAGGCTCATTTGTGTCTCAATATTCTGAGATTTGATTTTTTTCTGTCTATGCTAACCTAAACTTTAAATTGAAATCTCTGTCAGTTTACTGCTTACCTCCCCATATTTTAGGTCATTCCTTGTATTTCAACTGATAAAATTTGAAGGTGTTTTAAAACTTTTGACCAGAAGTGCAACATGCTTTACCTTTACAATGTATTTATGAAACGTGGAATACTCAGTAAATGTCTAGTCTTCTTATTGCATAGGGATAACAGCACTAGAAAAAGTCCAGAGAAGAGCTTTTCAGCATACTGTATGAAATGAAGTTTTGGGAAAGTCTGAAAACCCAAATCTTTTTCTCTTAAGCAAATGATAGTCAAGACTGGAAGTATCTGAATGGATTATGAGAATAGGCAAGGCAGCTTCCAGGTGCTACAGGAGTTTTTCTCCAGGTAATCTAGCTTTCCTCTCACTTCCCAAAAGATGTGGATGTTAGGTTAACTCTAGACTGATCCAGTTTGTTTGTGCGTACGTGCGTGCATGCATGTTGTGTAGGCTCAGCAATGGATAGGCACCTTGTCCAGGTTAGGCCATGCCTTTCACTGTGATGATAGTTTCCAACCCTTATAGTCCTAAATTGGATTAAACAGGTTTGAGAATGTCATCTAAACTTTGAAATTATTTCTTCACACAGAAAACTGTACATGTAGGAAACGTGTTACTGTGCCAAGCTGTTTCGGGCCGAATGTGCAGTTTTCTTCAACCATTTTCTTTTGCTCTTATGACTATGTTTTGTTACAATAGCTGGTAAAGAAACAAAACTGATAATAAGGTGAGACCATAATAGATTACTTCCTCATTAGTTTCATAAAAATATATATTAAAAAATATATATTTCAACTAACTTTACCAGTAATATGCAATGGTGTTTGAGGCTTTTCTCAGTTTGACTGACTCAACACAATACGTTTGCCTCTCCATTAATTTTGAGTTTCTCACTTTATGCAGATGTTTCTTGTCCACAATGAAAGAACATCTCTGTCACAAATGCTATCAATTTGTAAAATACATAAATCTAAAAATGGCCTATGGGATTGGGAGACTGCTGTGGGTATATGAATTCTGTTCTTCATGTGTCTTTTACTTTGTCCACAGTGGAAAAAGCAATATTGTTTTGAAAAATATTTGTTGCTTACTAATACAACAGGGCAAAGTCTATTGACAACTTAAGTACTATCTTTGGGGATGAGGGATATATTTTTAGTATAGACTTCCTTTTTATACCAACTAACCAATGAATCTTGCCTTTAGCAACCCTGCCCTGGTATAATAAGACTTTTTGATACTACTGTATATAGCAATATCAAAATTAATATCCTCCTGATTAATGTCCTTGTAAGAGGTAGGAGGAATTTTTGTCATCCACTAACCCTAAGCACCTGACACCTGAAACTTGATTCAGGCAGTGAGGAAAAAAAAAAACGTAATGCAAATTGACAATATCCTGGAGTTCATCTCCACAATAAGACACCAACCGCACCAAGAAATATTGTACCTCAAGACAAGCTAGGGGAACTACCACGTGTAACAGATGACAACATAAGCAGACCTGACAGCAGTAAAGAATGCATCACAGACTTGTGGGAGTGGAAGAAGACAATAAAGCAATACATTAGACCAGATAAACCTTTTTATGCAGTTCTGTGGGCAGAGGTTAATCTGCTTGATAATTTGGAAAGCAGATTGGAGTTTGTATTTAAGGTTGGCCAAGTGAGGCAAACAGACATGAAACAGTATGCATTTTACTCATATTACTCTTTCAATTTCTGGCAAACTTTTCAAAAATCTACAAAAAAAATACTTAAACAAGCTTATTTTGCTTTTGATCATATGCAGTCAACAAACACCTCTGTGCACTTCCAATAGTTTTTATCTTACAGTGCTAAGACAACAATATTTACAGCGATACACATTCTCACCATGGGAGTAGGAGTCCACAACATACTCCCACTGCTCTCGGAAACCTTGGTGAACAATATGTTATTTGGAGAAGACAAGCAAAGACTAACCCAATGTTGTGCTCTTCATAAGCAACAAAACATACTACAAGATGCCTAAAACAACAATTAATCCTTCACTAATCCAACCAATTGGCACTGGGTACCAGCATCAGTGAAAAGAGGCAACCAAACGGTCTGAAAGTTACCTGGAAAGGACTTGTGCTGCTCTGCAGGTTCAGACACTGGTTGCTGGTCAGCTCCCTCTTTCTCCTCTCTTGGCATCCCATTCTCCTTGGATTCTCCATCCTCTGATGGCCTTTGGGGCTACATTGCAATAAATGAAACACACCCATATGAACTTACTAAGTTAAGTAGAACTGACAGTCAGATCTCCACCCACATGCACAGACTTCCAAATATGGCCCAAACTTGCTTTCAGAGGTCCCCCTGACAGCGGACAAGGGGGTAAAATTCGCCCATGCCAAAATACCCCACCATTTCTGTTCTTCCACCTGGTTAATCTCCCATATTTTGTTATTTTTGGTTTGCTTTACAAAATTACAGCAGCCTGTCATCACGCTACCTACAGCTCCTTCTATAGCCTCGATTGAAATCACGAATCAGAAGAATACCCCTTAGAAGAAGACAGAGTTCTTCATGGTTTATTTTACTTCATAAGAGTAAGGAAGCACCTGTTCAGTGGTTCACGCAAGCTGAACCCACCTACAGCAAATGAGTAATGCACTACATCTGCAACAGTGTAGTATTATATTAATTGGTAATTCCATAAGGAAACACCTTAGGCTGTTTAATAACACATAGGTAATGACCAACACTCTATTCTTTACGGAGGCAAGTGCAGAGATTACACAATGGCAAAAAAAAAAAAAAACAATTGCAGCTCAACATTTCCTCCGTCCCTTTTCCCACCAGACACACTACCTGTGAGCAAAAATTTCTGTATCATTTCTTACCGCAAGTGGAGTTGGCTGGATCTGCAGGTTGACAGCTGCCACTTGCACTGGTTGGTGGCTCGGCTGCATTAGCTGAGAAGGTTGGCTCAGAGTGGTGGTTTGTCCATTATGAACGAGAGCTTGAGGTCCTAGTGTAGAATGGAAGATGGCCACTGGGGAGGTGGGTGCAGCAGATTGTGGGACAGGTGGCTTGGGCAGCACAGGGATAGTGCACTGCTGGCTCTGGGTTGAGGCCTGAGGAGCTTGGATAGTGAGGGCTTGTACTGGCTGGGCCTGAGTTAGAGGCTGGATGGAGGCAGAATGCAGAAGCGTTGTTTGGGTTCGCTGTGGGATTTGCTGTGGTTGCTGCTGCTGCTGTTGTATCACAAACTGCTGCTGCTGCTGGATTTGCTTCTGCTGGTTTTGAAGCTGCTGTTGCTGGATCAGCTGGTGAGGCTGTATCTGGGTGTACGCTATGAAGCACATAAAGAAGAAGAAAAAGGCCATTACAAACATAACTCCATAGGGATCATTAAGCTCCACCTGTAGCATAACAAGAGAGCTTATGATGCACCCTTTGGGACATTGTTCTGAACATGATCAGTAGTTACATGTGGGTCACCAATTATCACCTTTCCCTAGACAATGCAAATCTCTGATGCTCCGGCTTAGTTCTGTAAGATGGCAAACAAAGCTGTTCCTGGTGGAGTAAGAATGGTCAGAAAGTCTGCATGTGTTGACCTCTGTGTACAAGACGAAGGATCCTTTCTGTCCCCAGGCAATGTTTGCTTTTTGTGCCATCCCAGATGTGAATGCGCATAGTTGGGGGATTGAGGGCAAGTGTCAGAAGACAATTTGCTTTTTTTTTTCTTTTTTTTTTTTTTGCTTTTTTCAGTCTCGCTTTCTACATATGCTTTAAATACCTGATGTGGGACAGATGTTAACTTATAATTTTAAATCATATTTTTATGCCCTGGGGTGGAGAGGTAGAGCAGTCCATGTGTTTTTACCTTAGCCATGCTAAAAGGCCCCACTTAAAAATTCTGGACAGGGACAGCAGCTGGTTTATTTATTTATTATAAATATTTGCAACAACTCCCATACATTAGGTACTGAGAGCAGACATCCAGAGATAACTTTTGAACACAGTTTTCTGTAAGTAATTTAGACAAAACCCAGCCCTCCTGTAAACAAAGCAATGTGCCCTGATGCCCATCTCATTAAATGAGAATGCTGGAGCAATCACCCCAGTTACATACTCTTTGTTTGACCCTGAGCAAGTCACTCCTACAAAATATGGAAACAATTGAATGATTGGATTAAGTATTTTGGACTGGTGCTTACTACAAAAAAAGCTTTAACTAAAATAACAGGCTAATTTCCCTTAATAAGAATGAGACTGTTTATTTTTTTAAAAGTGTTTCCACATGATGGAATACCAGCAGGAGTCTAATAAACACAACGCTATTTTCCTTTTTTCTAAACTGGGGTGGGGTGGCAGTACCAGCCTTAGTCATTTAACTCTTCTCAGCATTGAAAACTGCCACAGGTGGCATGGTGCCACATTCGTTAGCAATTCTGCTCTATAGCACAAGAACTTGTCAGTATTTATGTGCCCTATGGTTAACTAACTTGCCACCTATAGTTCATTTTTGCCTTACACCCCCCTCAAGGAACAAGTAGTAAATGGCAGGTTTAGATGATAATAATCTGCAACAATATGCAGAGACTTTATTGTTATTTCCTATACTATGTGGGGAGTACAACATCATGGTGATTACAACTGCTGCCTGTGTCTTGCTTTGAAATCTCAGCAAAGACATTGTCCATGGAAAGTGGAGTTTTTCAACAATCAAGATGGTTTTCTCCAGTTATCTTTCAATTTTTTTAAATGTGTGCACTACCAGTCAAAAGATTTAGAACATAGTCTGTTCCATCTCTGCTTTAAGACAGACAGAGGGGTTTTAAGTAATTAACTGAAGTTGGGGGACCTGTGCAAATTGTTTGCTTCAACTTGCAAGGCTTAATTTACTTTAATTGCTGTAACGGTTGTAACCCATTAGTTGTTCCCAGCAGAATGCCCATTTGTAATATTCTGAAATCTCCTTTTTTCAGTTTTTGCTAATCTAAACTTTAAATTTAAACCTCCGGCAGTTTACTGCTTACCTTTTCACCATTCCAGGTCATTGATTGCATTTCAACTGATTAAATTTGAAGAAAAATGGGAAAAACTGAGGTGTTCTAAATCTTTTGACTGGTCATTTAGGCAGACTTTATAGGGTATTCAAAATTGGCTCTCTAAGTTTGCCATCTAACACACTGGCAACCCATCCTTATTTGGGTTCCTACTTTGCATGCAGTTCTGCCAATAAAAGGTCTGACCCAGTTCAACCTTATATTCAAATGAATTGGTTCACAAAACAAATTAATTTGTTAAAAATGTGACAGGTTTAAAATAAAACTTAACCTAGACTTTGTAGCGGGGCCACATAGTGTTTAAATGTCAGTTCTGAGTGCGTCTCGTTTCATTGTCCCGTTTACTGTTTGTGCATCAGTTAATGCCGTCCCCGTAAAAGGGGACGGATGATGGAAGGAGACCACAGCCACAAACCTGGAAAACACCTGTTTACAATCAATCAATCACAGCCGTCACAGGATTATTTAAGCCATCAGGAGGAGAAGGAAGAGAGGAGAGAAGGAGATTTTTTTTCACCATCACGACCACACTGTACCTGTTCTTTTCCATATCGCGCTTAGCCATCCAGTTTGTTTTTCCATCTGCCGGATTTACTACAAGGACCTCACCACGAGAGACCCCGGGGTAGGACTTAATCATCCACCACACACACGAGGATTCACGGTGAGGCTGTTCCATTTTTTCCGGGGAGAATCAAACAACGCAATATCACTAATTCAGTCATCCGCTTTCAGGACAGTTTCTTTATTACCGGACTCACGTTCTCATTCATTTTCAGTTTATCATTCATTGTTATTCGTGTTGTGTGTTTATTTGTTACAGGGACAAGGGAGGGTTTTTGTTGTGTGTATATATATATATATATTTGGTGGTGTCTTGTTATTGCTGGGGTGAAGGGATATTTATATTTATATATGTTTCTATTTTTTGCATGTCTTATTTTACTTAATACATTTAATCCGTTTAAATTTTACATCCTGTTTTGTGTACTTATCTTTTCACCATCGATTGTGGGGGAAAAGTTTAATTGGTAAGAAGTACGGCTTGATAGTAAGATTATTTCTCAGTAAATCATCCAAGCCACAGGTCTTGGAAGTGTAGCTGCCGGCTGGGTAAAAGGGGTCGGCCGTTACAACTTCACATAAACTGTGGACCTTTTGGTCAGCCAATAGTAACAGAGGTTTCAATCCTAGTGCACACCTGAACAGACCTGTTAATTTTTTTATTTTATGGTGAGAGGATATGTTCAGGTCAGCAGGAGAGCAGAAAATTCCCAATTCCTTAGCATCATTTTCAAATGAGGCTTTTGCTGGCAGGCACATAGATTCACACCCTCCTAATGTAGAATAATTTTTGTGTCAAGTCAATGACCCGACCAACACATGTCTTATTTGTCTCTTACCCACAACTTGCACAACATACTATGTAAAAAATTCCAAAGACCTGCTAAATGGCAGTGTTCCCCAGCTCTTGGCATCTTGTGTAACAATCCCACAAGACGTCATTAAACAGCGTGAGAATGTAAAAACCACAGAAATCTTAGCACTCGTGACTCTGCTCAGCTACTCTCTTTTGCTTTCCTCCACAACTTAATAGAGTGAATTGAGGTGAGTGCAGCTTTGTGGCACTGACTGCTCCAAAGCATACTAACTTGTATGTTAGTAACTTGTAAGGTTACTGGTATGGACAAGGTGATCATGCTTCATTTTAGGATTGATTATAAGACCCGAGGTGGGATTCTACATTATAGGGTTAGCATTTCATGGCTCTCTATTATCACAGGCTGTACACATTTGTACATTAAGCATTTACACTAGGCGTTGGCTGAAAGGTGTTACTGGGTAAGTCATTCCCATTTTCCTCTTCCACAGTCTAATGGCTTTATTGTAGCCTAAACTGTTTAGTGTTTATGGGTGTAAAGGGTGTCTGCCAGTTTGCTAATCCTCTGCTTGGCATACTATATTTCTACATTTCATGCATTTTATTGGAGGTTGTGCAAATCTGTTTGAAGCTGTAAGGGTGACACTTGGGTGGTAGCACAAATGAATGTGGTATGTGCTCCTTTTAATGTTACTAGCTATCAAAACACACCCATTAGACTCTGATCACCTGAAAATGCCAGGACGGCAAGCATGACAAGAAATCCTTTGTGAATGGAGGACTAATCCTAACCCATGCCACACAAAGTGTACAATTCAGCTGCAGGTGGTACTAACCTACCAAACTGATTTTTCTCATCTATTCCTTAACACAAACACATCTGAAGATAATTGACTACACTGGAAGAAAAGAGTGGGGTATGACTTGCTTCTTAGGACCTGGCGTAGAAGCTGACTGCTAAGGTTCCTCTATATAGTATCATCAACCATTACAGCAGCAACCATTCCCCCATGCAGTGCGTGCATCCAGATTTAGCTGCTGCCACGTGGGACTTCTCTACCTCTGGGAGTGGAAATAATATGAAGCATATCTCTCATCAAACCTGCCAACACACTCGTATTCATAACTGCATACTTTTTTTCTACATAACATTGTATCTAGCCTAAAAAATACAGTACCTGTTCACTAGTGCTCTTGTTCATAAACAACTCATCTCTTTTTACAACCCAAACTGTGTCAAGGACCTACCTTTTTAGCTTACCTTTCCCTGATAACTTTTGTTTAGATACTTAACTTCCACAAAACAAAGACACTTTGTGGGAACATGAGCCTCATTCTTCGTGCCATCTGCATTAACACACTGACGACAGAAAACAATGTTAATTTCTTTATGCCACCATGGCCTCCCTTTCTCTCATAACCCTTACTGCTGAACTCTGGATCTGGGCTTAGTCTACCTCTGTCAGCCATTTCTCTGTAGTCTAATGTTCATGATAACATGTAGCAGTTCAGTGTGCTGTGGCAAAGTCTTTGCAGCTTTTAGCTCACTGACCTTGGGCAAATACAAATATATCACCATTCAGCAGACAAATTGACTGAAGCTTAAATAAAATGTTCACTAAATACTGAAAAGACTTCTTAGTCCCACCCCCAACTATATCCTGCAAGGCCAGGCTGCACTACCAAATCGTCTGTCCCATTTTGTCATCAGGCTGACTGAATGATTCCTCATTTATTTGCTTACTAGACAGACAGGACAATGGTGGGTTGGATGCAGTTTCATGTACTTTCAGGTTGAGGTAGTAGGGCTGGAGTGTGAAACCCATTAGGAGAACAGAAACAACATGTGAAAGAGTCACATCATGGGATGTCCCAACAGGAGAAGAAAGGGAGCAGGTGTAAGCAGTGGGCGAGTTCTTGCTAAGATAGCTATCACGACAGTCACTCTATCTCCTGGCAGAGAATAGCTGACTACCTCTATAAGAGTGATGTCCTCTGATGTAACAAAGCCTTTGGGAGAGGCCTGTGGCTTTACTCTTTGTTTCTACAGCATAGTGAGAAAGTGTGCAACAACACAACCAAGCCTCTGAGCACACATGACAGCACAACAAACAGTGTATAGTGTGCCTTTACTTTTTCATACTTATGCATACTCTTTGATGTTTGGTTGTTAATTTATTATATATTAAACTAGGGGGCTCTGCCCCCTGCTCGCTTCGCTCGCCAACCCCCGTGTCTGGTTTACCGGATATATAATAAAATTTATTTTTTGTATAGCCCAAAATCACATAAGAAGTGCCACAATGGGCTTTAACCGGCCCTGCCTTTTGACAGCCCCCCAGCCTTGACCCTCTAAGAAGACCAGAAAAAACTCCCAAAAAAAAAAAACCCTTGTAGGGAAAAAATGGAAGAAACCTTGGGAAAGGCAGTTCAAAGAGAGAGGTAGGTTGGGCGTGCAGTGGGTGTCAAAAAGAAGGGGGTCAATACAATAAAGTACATTACATAGAACAGAATAAATCCTCAATCTATATATATAAAATTGTTTTCGAGTTTGAAACAGAAATTACATATGACCACATGATATGGAAATTACGTATGAAACGGAAATTACATATGAACATGCGATATGGAAATTACGTATGAAACGGAAATTACGTATGACCACACGATATGGAAATTACATATGAAACGGAAATCACGTATAACTGCACCCCGCGTCGTGCTCTCCTAGCCCTCCTGTCTGGACTACAGCGCTGACCTGTCCGCCCGCCGCGTTCTGACAAAGCAGTTTTATTTATTCGTCCATGTTGCTGTCGCGGAAACTGCCACATTGTAACTTTTTTTTAGTTGGCAGTACTTGATAGTAGAAGAGATAAGGAAAACAGCTTTGCGTCTTTCTACTTTTTAACTGCGGCGAGCTGTAAACAATGTGCGTGAGAACAAAGTGGATGCTGGGAGGCTCGGAATGTCGGGCTGCTCCGCCAAGTCGAGAGCTTCGCAGTTTCGGGCAGCGAACTCTCTTCTCGCACTATTTGTGACACTTCAAGTGCCCTGTCGGCTCCTGGGAAAGTGGAAATCTATGCGAATGAGTGTAATCGGCGCCATTGAAGCAGGACTCTGTTTGTAAATTGCCCTGTACTACTACTTACTGTCCCTTAAGGTGAGTTTGGGTCACTAAAACCCCGCAACATTCAAGGTTCCTTTTGTGATTAATTATTTTAAGAAGTAAATCACAGGCACATAGTGTAAGTTTGTCAGGCAGAAATTTGGACGATCACATAGAAAATGTAATTTCTATACCACAGCGGTCATGTAGCACCTTTCACAAGGGATCTACTACCGACAGATAATCCAAATACATTTTAGCTGCCATTAGTACTACTTACCTGTTGTGTTATAGCGCCTTTAACACTAGAATTACCAGAGTCTATGAAAAAACTCGTAGATCCGGCCCACCTTAAAACCGTTCTCACCTCTCTTTTGTCTTCTAAATGTGCCGATTAAGAGGAGCAGCCGGCTATTCCATCCCCCACCGTCGCAGAACGTTCACTAAGTTTTCCCAGCTCATGCCTTGTTTGATTATCTGAGAGTGACTGAACTCCTGGAGTTTTAGAATGGAAATAATAGATCGCTATTTGGAATACATGCATTTCATGCGTGTTCCGTTTCTACAGTAATCTGTGTAAACACATTGCTAAAACAGAAACTTTTTCATATTTTAGTAATAAATGTTACAAAATGTAGGCATCAACTATAGAATATGTGAAGCCTGAAGTCCAAACATCAAATAAACACTTTCACAAAAGGTTCAAGGATGATACAACAGCTTCCGTGGATTAACGCTATGGTTTGCTGACTTGGAGCACAGCTGCCCTACCTTGCTACAGAGAAGTGAGTTCGATTCTCAGCTTTGAAGAAAGTGTTTTTTTTTCCCCTCAAACGGACATTAAATTTATAAATTGGTATGCACTGTAAATCGTTAACTTTAAAATGTCAATCGCGGTTATTTCTGTTGATTAATTCATGCTTTTTTACTTAGAGTCAGAACAGGAGCTTTTTCAGCTTATTCAGCTTCTGATCTGACTCAAACAGCGGCAGTATAACTTCACACCCGATCTGACGCTGTTCGTTTTCAAATAATATTGCATTACTTCGACAATGTTTTCTGATTGGTACTATTCGCGTCATAAAATGATTTCTTCAAAACGTCACATACATTTGTCTCTTTCTTTTTTTAAAATGTGCGTTGTAGCACTCAGCAACTGGCCACCTGCATGTTCTTGCGCACACTGAATAAGAAAGCACTATATGCAATCATCAGATTCAAATGTTAACAGTTATATAGCACGGAATGGAAATCAGCAGTTCTTAGCATTCCACCACGCAAGCTGTCATATCAACCGCCTACTGTAACTTGCTTTCTTTTTTCTTCGGTTATAGTCTTGAATAAAATTGCACTTGTTTTGTTATACTTTTACATCAACATATGTTCCTGTGTTTGAGCTACATGGGCATACTCAAAAAATACACGTGTAATGCCACGAAAAGTGCATGCAGACACTTCAGTTCGCAAGCATTGGTACGACAATGCAGCCACAAGTACACTGCAGAGCTTTAGCGCGTCTTTATGTTAAAACAGCAGTATCAGATGGGGAGTGTCTGATGATTGCATATAGCGCTGAAGTTACTGCTCTTTACTACGCTTTCCTCTGCATGTCCTGGAGTACAAAAGAAACAGCATACAGCAACACGTGGGGACTGGCAATATTGGGGGAAAAAACACGCGGTCGTATGTATCGTGATACACTGCAGAACTATAGCGTGTCTTTATGTGAAAACAGCAGTGTCAGATGGGGTAGGGAAGGATCATGAACGCGACTGAGACAATGAAAAGTGAATTTAAAAAAAAAATAAAGCTAACCATTACAAATATCATAAATTACACCGGCTGTTACAGACTGAAATCAAATGTATCTTTTTATTCTAAAATAGTGAAAATAAGAACACTTCTCAAAAGGGAGTTGTGCAGGATCGAACTCATGACCTGCTGATTCCCAGTCAGCGACTGATACTGTTGCGCCACGGAAGCAGTGATAGCTAATGCGTGTCAATGTCACACACTAAGGCGGCTTTTTTTGGCGGTGGCTTTTTTTTTTGTACCTTTTTGTGAAAGTGTTTCTTTGATATTTGGACTTCAGGCTTCATACATTATATAGTTTATGCCTACATTTTGTCATTTGCTACTAGAATATATAAAACGTTTCTGTTTTAACAATGTGTTTACACAGATTGCTGTAGAAATGCAACACATATGAAATGTGTGTGTTCCAAATAACAATCTATTATTTCTACTCTAAAACTCCACTTCACTCCCAGATAATCAATCAAGGCCATGAGCTGGGAAAAGCTTGTTTACGTTCTAAGTCGTTGGGGGGATGGAATAGCCGGCTGCTGGCAGCTTGTCTTTATCAGTACATTTAGATGACAAAAGACGCTGGTGGAGAGGTGAGAAGGGTTTTAAGAAGCGATTTAAGGTGGGCCGGATCTACGAGTTTTTTCGTAGGCTCTGGTAATTCTAGTGTTAAAATGTAGTTTACCCCAAACCACTCCAGTTGTGCTCAATATATCTTTACTTCTTAAATGTTAATGTTTTACTGTTTAATAACTTATAGACTACATTTTATTTTTTTCCCCTTGCACTCAGGGAGCGAAGCCACTGGGTAATCAACTAGTACAGCATAAAAATAAAAATTCTAGAAGTATGGAGTAGAATTTCACATTAGATGATATCACATAATATGATTTGGATTTGTTTTAAGTCCTGGAGACCTCATTCATCAAGCTGCCTCTCCCATTTTGCTATTCCACATCTGAAATAGCACTAATCCAATGAAAGGACCCCTCATTCCCACGTCCCCATTCATCGGGGATGACTTTACCTTAAGCAGGCAATCTACAATTTAAAGAGATTGTTATTTTCTTGTGAATTGTTACATATGCATTATTTTCACTTTTACTTTAAAAACTTTTGTAAAAACAATACTTGTTTCTTTATTTCCTGCCCCACACATGGTTACATCTCTTTCTTCCCAGACGTATAATGCTGCTCGTGTTGTGAAGGGTGTTGCGGCTGAACGTACGCTAAGGATATGCCTTTGGATCATTTGCTGTCTTTTTGCTGCTTGCTAGTTGCCTCTTCTGCCTGTCACATGTCGTTGTTTTAAGAGCTCAGAGCACATGATGCTTGCCTGCCAAAAGCAATCCAACAACTGCTAGCTTAGAGGTCTGTTGACTTGTTTTAAATGATGGCTTACTGCCTGGTCTCGCGTTACGTTGTAAAAGCAATACCTGTCTTTAATTTCTGACCCCGGGTGTGGTTGAATTCTTTCTTGCAGGATGTATAACGCTGCTCGCATTCGGGGTGGGTGGGGGAGGGTTAGCTGCTGTCGCGCTGCCCTTCGATCTTTTTAAAGCCTGTACAGCCGCTGTCCTTTTTGCTACGGCCCTGGGACAATCTCTTGGCACCAAGTCTCATGTTTACGGTCCCCGCGAGACGCACCGTGGCAAGTCTCCTTGGTCTCGCAGGTCTTTAAAATGTCTTTCGAGATGATCACGTATCGTAGCCTTGCATTTGCTTTCCATTACAGTATTTTCTTTTATATATAGAGAGATGATTTTGCTTTATATCTCTTATTTTAAACTGTACTTTTGTTTAATTTGTAAAGGCCAATATGATGATATTCCCTGTGAAGAATGTTATAAGATGTTTAACTTCATATTAGCTTTTTTTCTCTATCGATATTAAAGTGCAATTTCTGAAATTTTAAAATTAAGAATGCAGATGGCTTTGGTAGGTCCACTATAATGTATGTGTACTTTTCAGACTGAAACATATGTACTTTTAGCAATAAAAATATATTAATGATTAATTGTGAGCATCAAAATGTGTGTTAGCACCTTGCCATTGAAATGGATTTGATTGCAGGGATTCACCTCTCCAGCTTGAACCAATAAAATTGCTGCTTCTTTCTCACTCACTCACACTGCAGCCAAGCGCACACACACAAGACACAGAAGTTTCCTGTCTTCTCCTCTTTTTTAAGTCAGTGGCTTTAGATGTGACATCTGTCATGTATCGAATTTATGTGAGTATGTACGAGTTAATATATTTCATGTCCAAAAATTATTTTTATTGGTTTCATAGGTGTTTATGTAATGATGAACTGTATCTTTAAATGCAAGTATGTTCCTTGTGGTTGGCTCTCCCTGATGTCACAGCTGCTGAGTCCTCCTTCTGGCTTTACCCTGTATACTTGAGCCAGAAGCAGGATTCAGCAGTCAAGCATCTAGAGTTGTAAGTATTGTTTGTTGTTGGTTCTTCTTGCTCTGTCTTAAAGGTTCTGTTTTCTGGATTTCATTTTGGGACTTTGTTAAACTCCTTTATGCTCATTTTCCTCTTTTGAGCATTTCCTTGTATTTTTTTTTTTGATAAGGCCCAATAGAGTAAGATCCCTTCTCTGTTTCTAAATTGTTTTTATAAAGCTCATTTGATGCCCTCTTGTTCACAAGTCAAGATTTATGATTACCCTCTTACTTGTATGGCTTTTTGATATATTTTTGGAAGGTTTAAGCTTTGTTTCGAGACTAAAATCCCTTTTGGGCTTGAGGCAGGCCACTGGAGTTGTGATTAAGCCCCACTGCGGTAAATCCTTCCCAGGTAGGCAAAGGAGGACTGGCCAGGCCAGTAAAGCCCTTTGTAAATATTTTTAGGAGGCCTCACTCCTCTTTTGTTATGTTTGGGACTCCACTTAATCTAATGTGAAGCCATGGGGGGACTGGACTCCGTACTGACTCACCAATCAGGCTGATTTGCACATCACTCTCTATTCTTAAAGGCGTAGGCTCACTTATTACACCCAGTCCATGTTAAAGTCCATACACAAAGGCATTAAGACACTAATTCACTAACATAAAAATTATATTTCTCGTTTTCTTTTGCATGCACAGATTTGCACATTTTGAAATAGAATGTGTTTTATGTTTAAATGAGTTTGCAAGTTTTAACTAATTTTAGCATACCTACTGGTAAAACATTTTATTTGAATTCTATACTGCAAGAATAATTGTATGTGGTATAGCAGATAAACCAGTATACTGCCCACTGCCAGTCTTGATATCCATAAATCACATGAGCTCAGGTGCCAAAAAATGCAACAACAAGACAGGAGTTAAACAGAGATCATCTCTGTCCAGTCCCAGCAGATCTACAGATCTGAAGTCTCCTGGGGAAGAATCAAGCAGGGTCTCTTGTATGACTTTGAAACAAAGTGAAAACCTAATGCTGCCAAAAGAACTCCTGGATTACAATATTCACGGGTACAGATAGGAAACCTGTCACAAAGAAAGGTTTAATATCTCCAGGGTGTCCGTCAGATTCTCCCATTGTTATTTAAAAACAAATACTTTAGATGTACCTGAATAAGAATGAAAAAAGTATTTAGTTTCAATATTTTTTAGATAATCTTACACATATAGGACAGAAAGAAGAGTGGTAAGAAGGAAAGAACTGCTGTAGAAAAGTCACATGTCCTGAGGAGACCATTAAATCAAAGCAATAACAACTCTACAGTAAAGTGTGGGGGTCGGAGCATTATGATTTCAGATGTTTTACAGCGGCAGTGATAGGGAGACTTGTGTAAGTGAAGGGAGGGATAGACAGTGTCAAGTACAGATAGATGTTGTGTACATGTCTGCTCTATCTGGGACTGAAATGCAAAGTTAGTTTTCAACAAAGCACAAACCAAAAGAAATAAGGAGCAGTACAGTCAACAGACTAAGTCAAAGTCCAAACACGCATTCTCTATCTATCTATCTATCAATGAAAAATCTGCAGGGAGAATTGAAGAGCAGAGTAAATACACACTCACTACCCAATGTGAAAAGGTTTGAGCTATTCTGCTAAGATGAATCCAAGTACTGTATATATACAATGCTAAGGGTTGTCTGTCTGTCTGTCATGCAAAAACTTTCAAGTCCCTGGGCCTTCACCCTTGATCTTTGTCTCAATCGATGGCTTATGATGTGATAACGTGCAACACGACCCATGAATGGGATGTGCAGGTGATGAATTTCAGCTTCAGGTCCTTGTGGCAGGCAGCGATATAGGCATGCACCTGATGGCAACCACAGGCTTAAATGCGCACCACTGACAGATAAAGCATAGTGGGGGTTTCAGGTACTTTTCACAACAGGCAGGGAGGCATGACAAGCTGCGACATGGACGCACGACTGCGAGACACAATTCACAGGCCAAATGAAAGACATTCATGACCATAGACTTGGACATGCAGGCTTCCTTAGCCACATTAGTGGGCTTTGGGATTGTGCGATGCACACCACTGAGCATTTCATGGGCCACCTGAAAGTCACACCTGACCAAAGATCTGGGAGGTGTGACCTTCCTATGCCAAGTTAATAGGTTTTGAGTCCGTCAAGCACCCAGCTTTGGCGACACTGGATGGAAAGGAAAGACACTACAGTATCCACAGAAGAGTGACCTGGGCTTCTGCATTTCATAAGAGGCACCTTTCTTTGAGGTCCAGAAGTCTTGTGAGTGTTGCCAGAGAATTTAAAAATTGCACAGTTGCTATGAATGCTGGCAAACACTTACCAAGAATGACTCATGGCTATTATGGTTGCAAAAGAAGTTTATTTTTTTATAAGTTTATAATGCCATTGGACGAGTTTTATAAAAATATGACAAAAAATACAAAAGGTGACATCTACAGTTTGTTATTTTCCCTTTATATAGTGTTTGCCATTCTCATGATATTCTCAATAACAGCTTTGTACTAGGTATTGGGTTTACAAGAAGGTTCATAGCTGGAAACGCTCATGTTCAAATAGTGTTTATTTTCCTTTACATGCTGGTGTACAAAGGAGGTTCGGCTGCAAATGGATATTTGTAGGCTGCAGGCTATATTGACTTAAGAATTTTTAAGTGTCTCCATTTCATAATTACTTTTGACAGATTTGTGTACTTCACCTTTCACATTTAAACTGTAGAGAATGATGCGTAGAGGATTAAAACAAACACCTTTTTATATAGTCTATATTACAATTTTATGCAGCAGATGGTGGAAAATGTGCAAGGGTGTAAATACTTTCACACATATGCAGATGTACACAAGTTTACTCTGCCACTGCACACAGCACAGAAATACTACCTCAAGATTACAGTCCAGAAATTCTCTGTGCCTGGCCACAGTGCTGGAGGTTCACTGTGCAAACAAGTTCAGGGTTCAAATTACAAATAATTTACACACCACCTTAGCCCAAGGGAAGAATTCACCAAAATATACACATGTCAAAAAGGGCGCAGATAGACTGGAGAAGACGTGGGAAAAGCAGGGGTCTACAGATTTTTCCATAAGTTACTTATTAGTAAAGACATCTTTATCACCCACACAAGTACTGAGGCAAAATATTTTAACCACACACACAAGTGTTTCTAATCAAAAGGGAGAGTCTCAGAAAATGGGAGAAGCAGCAGAATAGTATTGTGGAACTCTTTTGCTTAAGGTAGGTTTAGAAGACTCAGGCTGTCCCCACCACCTCCATCTCCACCTCCTGCTTCAACATCACATAGTACATCACATCTCATAGTATCCCTATGAATAATAGTTAAGCCAAAAGGCAAAAATCTTTACCAAATGTTCTAGAATAATGGGGACTCCAGGGGACAAAATGTTGTCTGCTCACCTACCTGGGGTGATAAGAGGGTGGCTGGTCACAGGAGTCACATTCCGGCTCACATTAACCATTCGGGCTTCAAGGGTGGGTGGACTCTCTCCTTTCTTTGTGGCCTCTGCTGAGCATTCTGGTGTATTACTTTTTGCTGCAAGTGTCTGGCTGCTTTGGCCAAGGATCTTGCTGCTGGTGGTGGGGGGAGGTTGCCCACTAGACACTGGTTTGAGTCCTAAGCTTTGGAGTGGAGTCTGAGACGGAGAGGTACCTTGCTGACTACGGACAGCCAGATTTTGAACCTGAAAGAAAGAGACACACAGCCGTAAAGACTCATTTATTAAACTGGACACTGTGTCTAAAAGGTCAGTAGCTACAGTAGATTGGGATACTTGTACCTGCTGATCTTTATAGGCTTACTACATTATACTAATAAAAGTAGATAAAAGTAATCATAATTGCTTCTATGTAGCCATTAATAATAATTGCAAAAAAAACAAATTCAAATAAACATTAAATAATGAATATCATAACTGGTGAAAAGTTAAAGCAAATTATATCTGACATACTACATCCTATCCAGCGTATTTTTAAAAAATGCTAATGTTAGATACCAGCAGCTTGCAAATGCTAATTAATTCAATGTTAGTACCAGTTAGTTTAATTATATTAATGGTAACTTAGTAATATTATTAGTTATAGCATTTTAGTGTCTAGTTAAGTATCTTAAGGGTTTGATTTGGGGTTTAGGCTCTGTGTGGAGTTTGCATGTTCTCAGTTTGTCTGTGTGGGTGTTCTTTAGTTTGCCTTATACAATTTCTTGTATTAGGAATTTGTTAGTTTTCAAATACCCCTTGGGGTCAGAGCGCAGGGTCACCCATTGTACAGCGGCCCCTGGAGCAATTGAAGGTTAAGGGCCTTGCTCAAGGGCCCAGCAGAGTAGAATTTCTTTTTGGCATTGACGGGGATTCGAACCGGCAACCTTCTGGATACCAGCGCAGATCCTTAGCCTCAGAGCCACCATTCCGCCTGTGTGTCCTGTGATAAACTGGCACCCAGATCTGCCAGGGGAAGCACCACATACTCATAATTCTCGTCTTTATTGGCAGGTTAGAAAACAGATGAATGGATGGAAGTTTGCTGTATTTTGTATTATTACTGTTATTACATTATCAGGCATCAAAGTGCCCTCCCTAAAGTTTGTAGTCTAAATCCTTAGTTACTACACCACAACTAATATTTAACTATATTGCTAATATTTAAAGAATTTGAAAAACAACTAAACACAATCAGCAACAATAATAATGAAACTAGTATTAAAATCCAATTTAAATATTATTAATATAAGGCTAGCAACAATGTATTTTAATCATATATAAGTGATTAAATTGTATGTTGAAGATATGTAGATTTCATTAATAATAATACATTCAAAGCATGCAAAAAGCCAAAAAGTGATTAGTAAAAGTCAAATCCATTTTACTTCAGCAAACAGAAGTTATAATATGTGCACGCATACAGCAAGTTAAGAATGCAGTGAATGATAAACGCAATTAAATTGTACTAATATAGTTACAGAGGATGCCTAATAGGACCTTTGCTAATACATCAACTCATTGTTGTATCTGTTGCTTACATTTAAAATTATATATTTAATAATGGTACAGCAGAGTTTAAAGGTTCTTTTGTGTCTGTATTGTTTTCCTCCCACATCACTAAGATATGCACTGAAAGTTAATTAGTGATCAGTACTGTTACTACTGTGGGTGTGTGCAGGTGGGCACTGAAAATGGACTGGTATCCAGGGTTGCTTTCTGTCCTTCATTCACTACTGCCAGGAAAGTTTATGGGCTCCCATGTAACCCTGAATCGTATTAAGTGGATTTGAGAATGTTATCTATTTGTTCCTGCAAAATGCTCTTTTTCAGAGATGCTCCAAAAAAGACATTACTTATCACTCAACACTCAATAAACTGTTAATAATTTTTCTTATTTCTATGTAAGAATTTAAAGATAAATAAAAAAATAAAATCAAACTCCTACTTCTTAGCACATCAAGCCTACCAAACTGTTTTCTTTCATGCTGATGGGAAGATAAGAATTTATAGTTACATGAAAACCTACTTAACAGATCATTACATCTGTTAATATTAAATCAGAAGATACAAATCATTGGTGAGGAAATGCAAGTAAATAGTATGAACACCAAAATAAGGAAATGATTTTGATTTGCACACTGTGACAGCAGTCATAACCCTTATGTTAATGCATCAATAACAGTTTACAATTATCATGAAGGTAGGGAATGATTATAAAGACCATATACTATACATAAGAGTTATGTTCAAGTGTTATTGGATTTCTCTTTATCTATAGTATCCATGTCCTCCTTGCCAGATTGGAAGGCTCTATAAAGATACACTGTACACTCCCGTCATCTGTACAACAATTTCCATCATATTTACTTGATCAGGATGAATTCAAATTGAAAAGCAACTTCATAAGATATACTTCTCACTTGTACTGCTGACCTGAATAGGAAATCTCTTTCCAGAAAAAACAGGCTGGGGACTTAAAATGAAAACTGAACACCCTCTGCTGGAGCAAAGCAGAAAAGCAGCAACACTGGAAGCGAACACTTTTTAAAAAGCACTTATTTGTATGCCTTTAGAAAGGTGAGTTTGAGAGACAGTTAACACTGGCAGATTAGATACTGGTGGTCCATGGGCTCACTATATCATTGCCATAGAGAAATCTTCACTAATACTGAATACATTTTCTTAAAAAAAAAAAAACTTTTATGTTAAGGTTTCACAAAAATAATAGTGACATTCTCAGTCATCAAAGGCTTCTGAAGTCAAGACCTAAAGCAAACACAGTGAAGTGGACAGACTATACATAAAACACAGAAAACAAGGAGGTGCCAAGCAAGTTAAGTGACTGCTAAACCCTTTACACTATAATTCTTACACCACAGTGAAACAATATCTACAGTACTGTATGTAGCACATGCAATAAAGTAGCTTTGAACTCAAAGTAAAAGGATGATTTCTTACTTTTAGGTATTCTCCATAGTTGACATTTCTGGGTCTGGTCTAATATGAATGTGAAGTTTAGGTGTCCTATACAGCTCTGAATACACCTCC
The DNA here is from genome assembly GCF_900747795.2 of Erpetoichthys calabaricus. Taxonomy (NCBI): domain Eukaryota; kingdom Metazoa; phylum Chordata; class Cladistia; order Polypteriformes; family Polypteridae; genus Erpetoichthys; species Erpetoichthys calabaricus. The sequence goes on from NC_041401.2 coordinate 169,782,831, forward strand.
AGTGATGGCTACTACATCCTTTTGTGTCTCTGTTGATAGTCACTACATCCCCACCCCACAAAGAATGTTATTTTCTACAGATGGAGGTCCAAAGGAGGCAAAAGAAGAGCATCAGAACTTACTTGTGTGTTTGTTGACTGCTGGCCTGCAGACTGAGTGGAGACCTCTGGCTGGACGGCAGTGACTGTGGCAGCTGGGGTAAAGATGAGCTGCGGGGACAAAGGGACAGCGCGGCCTAGGCTCCTAGCTACTTGCACAAGGTTACTTTGCTGTGCCTGAAAATCACATCAAAACGCATTGCCTTTTTACCTGCCCTCTCAATCTGGTCCAGGCACAGATATGTCTAAATTAATTAAGTAGGCTTCCCCAGCCTCACGCGTAGACAGCAGCTTGTGACCGACTTGCACTTTTGTCTCCTGCTGCTGATTGTGGAGTCTTTCTGACAGTGCAATTCGTTAGAACTTTTTACTTTTTTCTGCTATCTCTGGAATCAAGGTGATACTGAGATACAATAAGGTGGAGGAAGAAAGTGCAGGTCGGTCTTCAGCGGGCTGTGCTTCTCAGAACACTTGCCAACCATCACGCCTTTAGAAAAGAAACCACATGGAGCAGTTTGACAAGACTCATAGAAGAAATATTTTACAGAAATGCTAGGTGTGTGTAAACTGCACTTTACAATAAACTAGTGTCCTGTCTAGGGCTGGCTCTTGCCTTGTGCCCATTTCTCTCCATAATCATAATTGGAGTTAAATAAGTTGGACAATGTTATGTTAGCTACAAGATGAAACCACAACCAACAAGAATGGAGTAATGCTTCTAGCTGGAACAATGGCTCAACTCTACATCTGCCTAATCAGCAGAGTTCCTCCTGTTACCTTCAGTTCATTCCTTAGATTAACTGAAGACCCCAAAAGTGTGATGGCAAACTGCTCACACTGTTCAAGGCTGCATTTTTGAAGGTGTGATGGCACTATGTTTGAAGGCCAGAAAGATTCCTCCCGAAGCCATTGTACTTACAGGGAGAGGGTATTCAGGCAGATTCTGGCTCTTGTTGCAAGTTATTCTGCCTCCATTGGAGTGGAATACCATGTCTGATTCAGAGGCCACTCCCAAACCATCTCCCTCTTTCAGCTCACTTAAAAACAAGCAACGCAGAACCTCACTTATCATAGAGGTCAATCCAAGGTGGCCTGTACTTAGTACCTTGGCACATCCTGAACCAAGCCATAACGGTTTAACAGGCCTCTGAGACGCTTCCAGACCTCCAACAAGGGATTATAAAAGACTTCCTTTACTTCTAGTATTTCAGACAAATTTGAGCCAATCAACTGATTCTTTGTTCTGTAAAGCATCAGTTGAGCTGCTCAAACCTGTCCCCCCTTCACCCCCCACAAAACACACACACACAAAACACTGCAAAACAGCCAGGTTAGGGAAAAATTATTGTACAAGAAGAAAGAGAAAGAGGAAGCGAATCTGGTTTAAGATCTCATTACTCTGACCTGGTCTAGCAGGCTGTGTTGATGAACCACATGAAAAAGGACACACTTGAACGGGCACACTAAAGAGCACAACCCACTGACGGACTGTGGCACTAAAAAGATGTTACAACAGTGCAAAACTGGTGGGGAACAACATTACACACTCCCAAACCCCTGTAAATAGCATATAGTAGGTTCACCCTTCTGTACTTTGTTTTACTGGCTTTAATTACTTCACTTGACCCAAAATTTATTCAAGGTGGGCATCTTATATAAGTGACTAACTTTGCAAAGCATGTTGCATCTAGTTTTATCAAAAATACTGACCTTTTTAATAATGAATCAATGTGGTGCTCACTATGAAAGGAACCCTAAGAAGACTGATTGTACTGTATAAAATAATTTGTGACATCATGTCACTCATAAAAAGGTAGCATCTAAAACAGACTGATTATGTCTTAAAAGTCATCTGTAAAAGCACAATATGTACTACAATTGAGAATTTGGGGCATCAGACATGGGTATTTATTATACGGATCTTGTAAAATAGCTCATCACTATAAAGAGGGAGTCCTGGCTAGTCAATGGTAAGTACTGCTGATTCACAACTGCATAAACCTGGGCTCAGATTCAACTCCCTTTGCAAACTGCCCCCATGGTCTTCTGTTTCATCACTCACATCTCATTATAGGGTTATCTCCTGCCTTGCACCCCATAACAAGCAGATCTGGCTCCCCAAGGCCCAGTAGTGGAAAAAAAGACATTTCAGAAAAATGAGCAGACGGTGGCTATAAAATATGCTATACAAAAATTAAATTTAATCAATAATGTTGGTTAGTATTCATGAAACTAGTGACCCACTTTGTAAAATTCATCCAGTGATCATTACAAAACTGCACTATATAATTATAAAATAGTTTTTTCTTTCAACCATTTTTATAGTCTGCTGTTATAGCACATAGTTGTGCAGAGTCACAATCTTTTTTAGCTGCTGCGGGCACAAGGATGAGCTTGTTTTGGTAAAACATCTTTGAATAGCTTTGACTAAAAAAGAAACACTATATAACAGACTGTGCTTATAATTTACTAGAAAGGGTGTTATGTAGAGGCTAATTCTATAAATCAATGTATGACAGTTTTCATTATACAAAAATGTATTTTGTTTTATTGCTCACATGGAAAGATGCTATGTAAAAATTGTTTTTTTTTTTTGGTAAAAGAAATGTGATAGTAACAATGTAATGCACTACAATATATATAAACACACAAAAGCTTGTGTATTTTTTTGACAATCTATTCCCTTCCAACTCATGAAGAATTCTAATTAATCCCATGGCAGTTCACTTCCTTTGGCTCTCATATGACAGTTGAATTACCCTGGAAGCACCCAAACCAGATTCTTCTTCTTCCTCTTTCTTCTGCCACACACCATTCACAGGTGAAAGTTGGTGGACTTCATGTTTTCTTCTCTTGGCAATTAGCATAGAAGGCAGAGAGAGAGAGAGAGAGAGAGACCCCACATACACCCACACACAAAATGTACTGTACTGCATGCAAAAGGAGGTCCAAGCTGACAAGAGGCCATTTTTATCAGTTTAATAGACCTAAACTTACACCAGGATGTCTGGCAAGCACTGCTAATTACTTTGTTTATATTTTTAAAAAATGTCAGATCTCATCTCTAGTGTTCATTATTCACAATTTTTTTTTTTTGTTACCTTCAACAGGCTAGCATATTGTGGCAAAGGGCTGAAGAAGTTCTGGAATAGTTTCAGGAACATAACACTCAATTCACCTTAATGAATTACTGAATTAGCATGGAATCTTACTGCAACAGACTATCCTATCAGATGATGTGACCAGTGTTGTGAATTCAGAGTTGTGATCCACCACAGACTAACTGTGATGATGATATGGACCAGCATCCCATTGCTGCAGTTTTCATACATTGCCAAGTCCATGTCCAATTGACTAACCACCTCACTATTATGCAAGTGGGCCTAAGAACGTCCAGTGGTTATTTGTGCTAATAATGGCCAGCTTTAGTGGGGCTAACTACCTTTACGTTGACAACGAATTCGTATATCATGGGTCTTACAGAAGTACTTCACCCAAATTACAAAATTTCTTAATCACTTACTTATCTTAAAAAAAATTACACCTGTGAGTGAGAGTAAAACAATGTTTTCAATTTAGACTAATCTGTTCTACTATATAATTGAGACTAATGCCATTCCAGTGGCTCAGGTTAACACAGTGAAAGAACAACAAAACCTTCACACAGCATTTTCTAATTAAAGTTATCCAGCAAAATACAACAAAAATAAACGAAGTTGTGCATTTAAAAAAAAAGGTCAGAAATGTTTTTGGAGAGTATTACAGCACAAAATACAAACCAACCCTAACCAGGGCACCAGTTTGTCACTGGGCCCACTCAAATGGAGGCTATTTAGAATGGCCAATTAACCTAACATACATGTTAGGTTTTTTAGTTCACAGAAACAGGAAAGTGAACTCCACTCAAAGGTGTTTCATACATACATCTGAATGAATGTATACAGGTGGTGAAACATTCAAAATCACAGATTTGAGTGGAGGGTGAGAATTGAACCAGTATCCTTGTGATTTAAAGTGTAGTGCCTTTGAAGTTAATCCATGCTGCCTATTAGAAGATACGCTTGAAATCTGACCACTTTATCCTGATTGTTTCCATAGCTTCTATTAAATGAGGGGAAACGCACAACTTATTGGGTTAGGGTTCAAACTGTAATTACTCAAAGTCTCCAACTGCTTCACAAATATGTTAATATGGTGTCTTCTATGGCTATGCACAATTATTTGAGTATAACAATTACTACACACCTAACTTTAAAATTATGGTCAAAAAAGAGCACTTACATTGTAATTGACTTGTACAAGTATGTAGGGTTTTGCATTTTCTGAATGATTTGAAGCTGCTTTGTGGAGATTTCAGCATTCCATTTTGCATGTATACTCGTGTCAACTGACTTTCACTGTAAATAGATTAACCCTGCCCAACAGCATGCTGCTTAACACCCTAACCCAAACTAAAAACTTATTTCTCTGTGTACAAAGATGTTTTCAAGCTAAGAAAGCTACTGAATAATCTATTTCTTAGAACCTGCTTATTCCAAATAAGAGACATGGGGAGCCCCTGCCAATCATGGATTTTAGTTCATCACAGGGCGTGCTCATGTTCCCCCCCATCAACACTAAATAATAAAGGGACAATTTACAGTTGCCAATTCACCTAAGCTGCATGCCTTTGGTAAGTGAGACGAAGCCAAGAAACACCAACACAAAACATGGGGAAAAGATGCAGACCCACACAGAATGCCAGGCTGGTGTTCGAATCCAGTCTACTAGAACTGTGAGGCATCAATGATAACAACTATGCAATCACGTCATCTTGGTAAGGAAGTGATTAAGAAACATTTAAAATTTAAAGGAAACAAAAAGCATAAAGGTAAACCCTATTAATGTGACTATGCCGTGCACAGTTTCACTCTCTCGTGTTACAGGAGGCCATGTTGCCTCATTCAAAAAATGTATATTCAATGAATGAAACAGCACTGACAACCCATAATACAAAATTGTGTAGAAACTGGTAAAGCTTGTTGAGCAGATAAGAACCCACCACAAGGTGATTCTAAATAAAATATGAGACATCTGACTCACTTGTTAAATGCACAGTAAGTTGATTTACTTGAACAAACTGCTCAGATATTTTTTTTAGGAAATCCATTCCTCATTTTTGTCCTCCCTAAAGAATTAGAGCCGATGTGAACGTGTTTGGACCCAGTTATACATATTCTATCTCAGGCCTTTTGGCCTTCCCTGGGAATATTGGGATACATATTCTAAATCTCAACTGTATAAGACAACAATACCATTTAAGGTCCAAAATGCAAACACTAGTGACCCCTTCTCAGCTCTGCCTCTGGGTCTGCTGGGAAGGAAGGCACTTACCATCTGGGCCCTCAAGTACATCTGGGCCTGGCTGGCTGTCAGCGTTGGGCTTGAAGCATTGCCCAAAAGCACTGCCTGCTGTGCAATCCCGGAGGCAGCGGAGTTGACACTCTGAGCCCGGCTGATGAGTTGAGCTGCCGCAGGGGAGGTAGCCAGGTTGATCTGGCCCATTGAAAGAGAAGCAGACAAAGAATCAGAAATTAGAAAGCACATATGCAGCTCAGCCCAACAGTCAGCAGAAGGATGACAGCATGCATGTTGGTCAAAAGCTGCATGGCCATCTACACAAACACATTACTCCGTGTCATCTGTCCAGGATGGCTCATGCCAATATTTGGTTAGGCATACCACTAATGTTCACTGGCAACTCACTTCAGCCTCTAGGAGTGCTGTCTGATAGCTCTACTTACAGTAGTTTGAGAAGATCCTGCTTGCTGAGACACCGTCCCATTCTGGGTGGAGTTCTGTCTGCTCACTGCCTATTTAAAACAAAATAAATAAATAAACTGGCACTGAGTTACATAGCCATCATAAACAGTTGCAAATGCAACCAGTAAAATAAAAAAAAAATAAAAAAATGTCCAGAAGCCAGAAACACAGGATAAAAGCAGGCAGTGTTTCAAATCCAATGGCTGGTAGTAAGCCAACTACACGTATGAAAAGGAAGTAAAGAGCAAAGAGAAAAAAAAATAAAGACACTGGATTGGTAGGAAACGTTCCCAGGAGTCAAATCTGTGTTTAGTAATCTACAGCCTGCAACTAAAGCAAAGTCTTTTGTAAAAATGCTGGTGGGTTAGGTTCTCCCATATGTATATTAAATAATACGACACCACTGCATTTTGCAACAAAACAGACATTTTCCTGTGGGGCAGTGCATTGTCAAAAACCTCTTAACAGACATGATGTCCATTTTAAGATTCTCAGCTCTTCAGCAGGACTACATCTCCAATGTATTAAAATGCCACCACTTCTCTCTCTCTCAATTATCTACAACCCCTTTACTTTATTGTCCTTCCAATATGTTTATCTTGCTTTTTACCTTTCACTCAGCTAAGCGTCTTGGATGTTTTCTGTGCAGAATGTGTTCAATTAAGATTGTCTGCCTGACTAGAACTAAATTGACATGCAATCTCTCACCAGTTTTTTTGTTAAATATTAAGTGATTCTCCCCATTTAGCAGTATTCTCACATTCTCAATGCCTTCTGTTGATTTGGATCCTCTTCCCTCACTTTTAACACTCATGATCTAAAAAGCTTTGTATTCTATGCAGATTTTAAAATTTTTCATGTAAGCATTTTTTAAGAAAAAAAAAAACATTCATGCATTTTTGAATCCTGCTTATTCTATTAGAGGAATATAGAGTGCCACTGACTATTCCAGCAATAACAACATCTAGACACAGTGCCAGTCTGTCACAGAGTCCATTCACGAATACATCTGCAATCTGTCATAAAGCAATAATTAAGAGTTACATGGCATGTCTTTGGGTTGAAGCCAGCATACTCATGCAGAGCCTAGGTGAGATCATGTAAAGTGCACACAGATAATGAAAAGGCCAAGAATGAATCTAGCATCCTGAAGCAGTGAAGCTGTAGTGCTAACCAATTTGCCATCCTCACGGGAAACAAATATTTAATAAAAGTGATTTCAACAAAGATTAAAACACAACAAATTGTTAAAGCTGGCCAAGTTTAGTATAGCATGCCATGTAGGGATATATTGCAGAATTTCATAAAAGGAGTCAAAAAGAAAGCAGTGATAAATATTGATTAAAACAGAATGATGTGCCATAAAAATTGCAGAAGTCTTGCTACAATGTGTATTATCTCATCTTTTTCTATATGTGTCCTACAGAACAGCACTATTGAGGAGGGGTTGCGCAATGAGGGAGAAATGCAGTAGATGACCTTGTCTCTTGCTCTTTTGCAAAACTCTTTTCACAACAGCAAAGAAATTAACTGAATCAGGAACCACAATTGGCACATTCAGAATTAGACCATAAAGCCCAAGAATGGCGATTAACCACAAGATCACATTCTTGAGAGCATCTTCACTTGTTTTAAAATTTTTATCACCCGCTGATCAATTTACCATTTTATAAGACACGATTTTTGAAGAATAAATCATAGTAACCAGCTGTGAAGCTAAAACATGTTTGGCGGCATATAGCATTTACTGCCTAAACACCACACTCGCCAGCTGCACACAGCCCCAGCTCAGACATCAAGCTCAGTATAATAATTCAAACTTGTCTCTCATCAACTGCTTACTAAACAGGGTCTGAAACAAAACTGTATTGCAGCAATTTGGCTACATGTATTTCTTGTTTCATAGTCTTGTAGTCACTGTGTTAAGAGGCATTTTAAAACTGGGTGCCAGCCTGATGGCAAGGATTACCTGTTGTACGGCCGCTAAACTCTGCAGCTGGGCGCTGCTCAGGTGTTGCTGCTGCAGGGCTGCTGTCTGGAGCATCAAGTGCTGCTGCTGTGCAGCATACATCTGTTGCAAGTACTGTGCTGCTGTGTTGGGCTGACGGTGCAGAGCCTGCTGGATTACCTGTGAATAGACAGACAGATGACCAAGATATAACAAGCGTCAGCACAGCAAAGAATCTAACACAGAAATGACACTCCATCTTTCAGATTTCTGCAAATTTGCTTAGTCACATACCCCTAGTCAAACAGTAAAATTCTAGAAAAGGCAAGAAATAGTTTATTTAATATAAAGACTTTTATAGTGAGTATCACTCCCATGTTACCATATTTTGACAATGTGAGCACTGTCAGGCTAGATGCCTTACATGATGAATCAGTGCTTTGAAAGCGGTTGATAAAAAACCATCTTCCCTACTAATGACTAAAAATAATTTCTGAGGTGCTCCTTCACCATGCTGTATGCCAGATGCCAGCCTATCAATGGTAATGGAGATCCAATTCCACAGAAAGGCAGCCCTGCATCCTCTTGGTAAGGCCACACAAATTAATTCCAGAGCTCTCTCACAAACCAGTGTCTTAAATTGAGAAGTCAGCAGCACATATTCCAGGTAACTGTGCCATTTAATCAGATTAAGTCTCCATACCTGCATCATTTGTGTCAGGGAATGCATGAAAATCATGTTCCAATAGGACATTAAATATCTACACCTAAATTAAAAGGCCAGCATGACCATAAAAAGCACAAGCAGTCTCAAAACTCTACGAGTGACTAATTGAAAAATAGCAGACCCAACACCCCCCCCCCCCAACCCCCCGCCATTTTGTGTGACAATCCATCAGACTGTGTGACACAGCAAGGCGCCCCCACGTGCTGCGGCACCCATTGTAAAATAAGTAGCAGGCGCAGGGTCAGCCCTCTCTATTACCTAACTGCCATCAATCACTGCAATGTGACAGTTACGCACATTCCCTCGTCCACTTGTCCTTGCAGGGCCTCCGGAACCCCCATCCGCTTCCCAGACTTCATCAATCAGAGGCGGCCATGCGCACCAAAATCACTTCTTTGTTTCATTTCGGAGTGCAGCAAGACAAGAGACCGAGTAAGCAGAAAAGACTGGGGTGGGGGGGGTTGTACGGACATTGGGCTTGCCTACTCTATAGAAGAGACACCCCACATGCCAAGTTGTCAAGAGCCATACCAAGCAGCAATGCCACTTATCATATTGTATCCTTCTTGTCATTAATCAGATATGCCACCCTGTAGGCTCTGTCCTTCCATAAAAAAAGTCATGGAGGCTCTCCCCTGTCAGTACTATTTTTAATCAGTCTACTATGAAGTTTCTTGTTCATGGGACCACTAGAAGGGATACATCCTAATTCATAACAATCAAGGACATCCATAGCAAAGTAAGAGTGAAAATGTGTAGCAAATTGGAGGCGACACAGATTCTCATACCACAAAGTTTCAAAACAACAATGGTTTCAAATCTGGATATTGATCCCCAGTGCCAAACTAATTAACACCGCCCCCCAGCACATATCCTTACAGAAGTACCTTAATAATTACAAGTGCTTACGTGCCAATATGCTCCTTTACTGTATGTCCAACTACCAAACACTGAATGCTGCAGAAAAATCCCTGTGCTCATGGAAGAGCCCATTAATGAAGCAACAATGAACAACATGTACCCCTTTAATGACAGAATTCCCAATGCTGAATAAAGTACCCATGTATTTACAGTCTAATAAACATTGTCATGCCAGCAGCCATTTCAATGGAATGAACCATAATACCCATCATTCAGCTGACTCTGAAATGCAGCATGTGCAAACCATCCAATTAAGGAGCCCTAAAGGCCACTAATATAGCTCCAGCACCCACAGATAATAATAATAATAATAATTCATTACATTTATACAGCGCTATCCACATGGCCAGCACTGAAAGATCCCAGTATTCAACAGCACTTTTACAGTAGTGCAACTGTGCCCATAAAACCTCAACTGCATGAATACACCATAAATGAGGAATCATATTATCTAACCACTCCTATATGTCAGTTGTACAAATTCCCTTGCTATAGTAAGGCTCTAGGAGTGCTGCACCCTAAGTTTTAGACCCTTAACAATAATCCCCTATTACCCACAAATCCCTGCAACAACAAGCCTAATAAGTCAATAAGGTAAACAAGGTACACCCAAGAAAGCTTAGTGTCCAGTGAATGAACGAACACATGTGGCCAGTGCATGACATGCTGTTCCTCTAGTTACCCTGATAAGTAAGAACAAGAGTTACAAAGCAATGTGCACCACGCTGTCTCCCTCAAGGTGAGCTCAGAATTTAAGCCTTATTCTGATAGCTAATAGAGGCACCCCCCCCCCCCCCCCCCCCTTCAAATATTCAAATAGCACAGATCAAGCCATTTATTGCTGAGTATCACAACCATAGTGGCAACACCAATGCTGACCAAAGAGACAATCTGAAATGAATATTTAACTGCCCAATGCACTGGAAATAAAATAAGAACAAAAGAAAAGCACCTACCACAGCAGAGTAGACACCTACAAGGAGAATTCAGACAAAGCAGGGGCCAGCCAGTCAGGGAGCTTGTGCAACTACTATGCTGTGCAGCTTGCAGGCAGGAGGCCACAGTTGTGCTCCAGACCTTATTATAGAGAGCCAATCGCTGAAATCGAACTGGAAATCAGCTCCTCCTCCTCCTCCTCCCACTAGAACTGGGGTGGGGGGGTGGGCTAGGGTGAATGCTATAACCTTGTGTGCATGTGTGTGAAACTATGTGCACCCATACCCACTCCCCTATGGTCTGCAATCCTCTGCTGGTAACATCTGTGACATTTAACGATATGAAGACAAAATCTCACTTATTTTTCTTTTCTGTCTGTCACAAACCTTCAAGTCCATCAAAAGGAACACAGTGCAGGGAGAAGCTTCATGCTGAAGACAGCTTACTAGATGCCTGTAACTCAGTTCAGCCCATTCAGGAATGCAAAGACATCAGGAGTGTGGGGGTGCAAAAGCAACCTCCAGGGCATTTTGGGAAGCGATTATCTGACCCAAATCCACTGATAGCATTCCTCAGCATTGCCCACTATGATGCCAAATCAAGGAGTAGCTGGGGTACCTCTGATGGGCACACTATTAAGTGACCCACAACAGGATTAAAGATGCCTCAGCTTCTGATGTTAACTCCAAAGTCCTCTGACCATTTCAAAAAATATACTCCTCTCTTCCAGAGGACTGTTTTGGATAAAACCAATCATTTTCTAAATGACAAGATTCATGACATCTCAAACCTGAATATTTTGTAACAAGACTGTGGCTTTGATCAGATTCAATATGAGAGGAACAGGCAGCTCATGGTAATGGTCTTAAAGTGAAAGATAACTATAATTTCCACAGTTTATTAGCAGAGAAGACTAGCTGGAAGTTAAGTGGTCATGAGTCATAAGGCAGGGCAGACAGACATAACTCTATAATCTTTGTTGACCAACTGATGAGGAGACAGGTTTGCTGGTAAGGAACAGGGAATGAAGAGCCCAAGCAACTGTTGAGGCAAAGCGGTCATAATTTGTAGGCTGAAACTTCTGAGGTTAAACTGATGACTACGGTTGCTACCAAGACTGATTTCTGCTCTGCATCGCTTTAAATAAAATAGAAATTAAAAAAAAAACAAAAACACAAATGAACACTTTGTGCATCACCACCATGAAACTGACAGTCGCTCTGCATATGAGCAGTGAAGGTCCTCCTGTAAAGGATATGCCTTGCTGAAATAAGAAAGGAAGTCCAGCTGAAGTGGACTCCTAAACTATGCCAGGGTAATTTAATTGATCATCTTGGCAGAGCACTACAATGTGGGCTACTCCAGAAAGAAATAACCTGACCAGCATGCAACCTAATCCAAATACCGAAGAGAACACTGCCATAAGGAAACATGTCTGTTATTCATGGTTATACATTGATCAAAGTGCCACAATCTCTGCTCCACAAATTCAAAATGGCATGGTGCTGAAGTTAATGGAACAATAAGCTCCCCTCATTTTCTTGTTTACGTAAATTTGTTCTACGGTAACAGAATCTTGATGGAAAAGTGAGGTTACTTCAAGGATCCAGTATCCTAGGTTCAAACTTCAACCCCTGTGGCTGTCTGTGAGGAGTTTGCCCATTCTCTCCAAGTATGTGGATGTTTCTGCAGGTACTCTGGTTTTCCTTCCACATTATCAAACATTTGACTGTGAACTTGATTTGAGATTCTAAAATTGACTCCATGTGATTTGGAGTGTGCTTGAGTGAAATAGTGGACCCATGCTATGAAGTGGTGCACTATCCACTTCTGATTTCCTGCCTTGTGCCAAATGCAGCTAAGTTGGGATCCACACGCCATGCCCCCGAAACTGATCAAGCAAGTTTGACAATACTACTATCTCAGGGCTGGGGGCTGGAGCTTATCCCAGATAACACAGGATGGAAGTTAGAAACAAATCTCTTGACAGGGCCCCAGTCCATCGAAGGGTGAACACACACACACGGACCAATTTAGTGCTGACAATTCACCGGTCTTCCTGTCTTTGGACAGTAGGAGTAAACCTACAGAGCCTTCAGCATCAGATCTCCATGATTTCACAACAGACAATGGATAATGTAATATAGAATGCCCACTAGGAGCTGGATGACCATTTTGCCTAGGTCAACAAACCTTTGTATTCTTGGATCACTATTGTGACCCGTGAGGTTTATTTTCTCCAGTATTTGACTTAAGGTAATTTTCTTTTTTCACTCCTCCATTGCCATTTGGCCACAGCTATTGTAGAATAATAAAGGTAAGAATTGTATGATATTTTTTTTACTATACATGATAAGTAATGGCTGTAAAAACTTAACTTTATACATTTTATCAATTACATTAATTATTATTATTATTATACTTTCAGTGTTATTTTCATTATTACAGTACCTGTTTTTATATATTTATTAAGGTAAACTGTATAGTACTTTTTTAAAGTACTTTAAGCTATATTTGGGCTCCTGTGTCACAGATCAAGTGATTTTGGTTTGAATCAAGCCCCAGATTGCTATTTGTTTGAAGGTTGCACATCCTCTTTGGGTTTTTCTCTGGGTATTCTAGTTTTCTGCCCCAACCACAAAGATGTAAAAGGTTAGTTTAACTAGAGATTCTAAATTAGTCCTGTGTGAGTGTGGATGTATGTGCATGCCATGTGGTGCACTAAAGCACTGTCCTTGGCTGCTTACTGCCTTGTGCCTAGTGATTCCAGCACAGGCTCTCACCACCTGAAACCTTGAATTGGATTCAGCAGATTTGAGAATGCTATTTTAAGTTACTTTGATCTACATTCAGCATAGAAAGTGTAAAAACCATGTGTGCCATTAATGGCAGCAATATTATGGATTAGTTAATACATTTCTGTTTTATAGCTAGTTATATATTCCTTTATGTAGTCACCTTATTTATGAAATTTTAGGATGATGTTGCACCACTGCCTATCTCAGCACTATCAGGAGAAAAGCAGGAAGCAGCTCTGGGTGGGGTGCCAGTCTATTACTTAGTACCTACACAGGTACATTGCAAGGCAATATGAAGTCACCAGTCAATCAAATATACATGTCTTTGGGATCAGGAAGAAATCCTAAATACCAGATGTTAAAATATGGAGAAACTGCAAACTTAACAAAGATAGTGAGCAGGTTGGTGTTCAAAGCAAAGTCCCTGATGCTTTGACTTCGCAGCACTAACCACCACACTATTATGCTGTCCTTACTCACACACTTTGCTTTGACAAAATTGTCAGACCCTTGAAATGTTAAATTGATTTTATTAAAAGCAAGTAACATTCCATACAATGTAATTAAGTTTAACAAAGCTAAATAAAAACCCCACCCAAGAGAAAGAGAGGAAGGCCGACAGCCATAGTACAACTTTTAAGAGTAGAAAAGAGGGAAGAGAATCATTTTCACCCAATAAAAATGCTTATTCTAAAATGTTATTGATTAGATCATGCCAGGTTTTAAAACCATTTTGAGCAGATCCATCCATCCATTTTCCAACCCGCTGAATCTGAACACTGGGTCACGGGGGGTCTGCTGGAGTCAATCCCAGCCAACACAGGGCACAAGGCAGGAACCAATCCTGGGCAGGGTGCCAACCCACCGCAGGACACACACAAACACACCAAGCACACACTAGGGCCAATTTAGAATCGCCAATCCACCTAACCTGCATGTCTTTGGACTGTGGGAGGAAACTGGAGCGCCCGGAGGAAACCCACGCAGACACGGGGAGAACATGCAGACTCCACGCAGGGAGGACCCAGGAAGCGAACCCAGGTCCCCTGGTCTCCCAACTGCGAGGCAGCAGCGCTACCCACTGCTCCACTGTGCCGCCTGAGCAGATCCATTAAGTGAAAATTTGATTATTTTCCAATTTCAAATAGTATATAACATCAGTTACCAACTGACTTGAAAGAGATGGGCTAAGATTATTCCAGTTGGCCAAGATAAGTCTACGTGCTAGTAGTGAGGTAAAGGCAATTACAGTTTTTGTTTGTCCTTCTCCACTTTAAGACCATCTGTGAGTCCACCAGGCACAGCTGTTAATGGATTACGAGCGACTGTGACACCAAGGCTGTCTGGACAGGCATTTAAAGATTTTTGTCCAAAATGTTAATTTCATGCACACCCAGAACATGTGGCCCAGTGAGGATGGAGTTAAACTGCAACATTCACAGGTTGAATCTTAACCAGGAAACATTTTGGACAATTTTAAACGAGTTTGAATAATTGTATGATTTGCGCATATGGAGCTAGAATGAATTCTGTGCATGACTGCCTTCCACTCCTTTTCTAAAATGTTAAGTAAAGGATCATTTCCCCAATGTAGTCTTGGATCTTTGAAAGGGTGGGATTTTAAAATGTTTTTTATGTATTATAGAAATGCTGTCTGAGTTTTCAAGACTGATCAATATTTCT